>NC_044495.1:49396293-49438793 GCF_902362185.1 Chanos chanos
AAAGAACATGTTTTCATTTAAATCTCCATATTCAGAGTGCTTGTCAAATGTATTACTATGGTGTCACAAATAAATGTGAAAATTACAAACAAGGTTCTCTAACATTTCACTTAGGTTATCTAACAAGTCTTCGGTCTTCATCTCCTACACAGGCCATAGACCAGAGCCAGATGAGTCTTGTTTAGTGGGCTGGCACAACCTTTTCTCTATGTGCTTAACTGCCATGATTTTTTTACTCTCTGGATGTAGATTTATTTCTTCCTGTATTACTCAGTCTGTCTATTTTTTTTCCCTTTGTGTGTGTGTGTGTGTGTGTGTGTGTGTGTGTGTGTGTGTGTGTGTGTGGGTATATTTAATGAGCAACTGACTTATCCAAGGGTATAATCCCCCCAACCCACCCCAACCCCGTCATTGCTTCATTTTCATGGGTGGTCTGCATTAACCTCCTGTAATTGTGGCTATAAGCTGTGTAATGTGTCTTTCAAGAGCATGTGACACAACATTGGTTATTCTAATCAAAGAAATGAACAACTTGTTGGTCTTCCCATGGTTTTAATGACTGCTACACTTACATAATAGAAAAAGTCAGAGTGATCTGTGGGAGGAAGTGGTTAAGTCATGCATTTTGTCGAGTTTGCTGAGTCCTGAAGATAAAGTACAGTTAGCTTAATAGAGAAGCCATGCAAATGTATTCTGACGTGTCTGTTATATTGTGAGCTTAACTGTGCTTTGGAGACCTGATATCTAAGTGTGTCGCACATTCTGCAAACAACTGTCTTTGTTGTCAAAATTTTGAGAATTTTTGTCAAAACCTGAGTGTGGGAATGTGTGGGAATGTTATGCAACACAGTTTTATAAAAATAAATAAATAAATAATTTTTCAATAAAAAAAGACATATAAAATGTTGATTAATCTAAATTAAAAGAAAAAGCTGTACTGAACTATGCAGGATACTATCCTCAGAATATGTGACATCCATTCTTTTGTGTTTCCTTTATAACTTGAGTTAAAAGGAGGTAATACCCTGTATTAAAATGAGATTTGAAAGGTGGCAATAACCTGTATATAAATGAGATTTGTCATATTAATACATTATTATTAATACCCTGAGGTGGTGACTTGATAGTCAGCTCCCGTATGATACTGTGCAGTTTTCAGTATTTTAGCTACCATGCATTTGCACTAGTTTCTGTTAAAGGCAAATGTGTCCTGTGTGTGACAGGGAAGAAGAATAAACTGTTCTGAGATCAGGGAAAAGAAGAAGAAAACATTCATCAAAAAATTTGCTTTGAACATAAGTCTAACCTGCGCCAGTAACTGAGGTCCATAGCATCAAAACATATACAGTCTTTAAGTCTGATTTGAAATTGTACTTGAACAGAAATGAAGTACGTTTCTTTGTTTTCTATTTTGCTTAACGTAATAGTAATTAATTTTTCATAAAAGCCCCGAGGATAAAGGTCATTGGCCTGGCATGTTAAGATGATATCTTTGTCCCAGACTGACTTACTGCATGTTTGTTTTTGTTATTTTTTCACATGCTAAACATAGAGACAATGTCTTCAATTGTTTATGGAAAATTTTCAACACAAAACACAGCAAGTTCTCAGAGGCAATAGAAAGAATGAAACTATTTCTCATGCTAAGTGCAAGTATGCAAGTACAGCAACTTTGCCTTTTGACTTCATATCACACACACACACACACACACACACACACGTATACATACATACATAAACGCGCATGCATGCACACAAAAATACAGACATATACTACTGAACCCCAAGCCCCTTTTACAACCCCCATTTCTGCATTTGCCATGCACACATTCATATTTGCAGGGGAGTATATTCATGTCTCCTGTCTGTCATAAGGGATTATATTAGAGAATCAAGGTTTTGACAGACCAGTCTTGAGCTGGAGGTAGACTGGACCACTGACATACACATATGGCTAAATAATTTGTCTATTCACCAGTTTCCAGAGGCCCTCAGATGAGGAAGTCCAACGTTGATTTGACCTCTTTAATGCCTGCATGACATCAAATGGTGTCTGGTAAAATGTCACTACCTTGATAATGAGGAAGCGATAACAAAACAGATCTAGTCTGACCACAGGCCCAAACCTTCCTCTGTTTGTTCATTCACTTCTCCAACTGAATGAATAAAACGGTTCACAAGAACCACGCAAGAAACATTTGTGAGTGTAACGTTTAAGTCACGTCAAATCAAAATTCTACTCCGACTAACGCTCTGATTAGGACGTAGTAGTTTGGAGAAATTCTGTGAGACATGAAGCGCTAATCTTTTTCAAACCTACAGTCAATAAACCAGTCTGATAAGTACTGTAAGTACTGTTCTGGAGTGGATAAATGAGTAAATACCCACTAACTAAAGGGCTGCTGAGTCCAAACTTTCAGTGGAAAGACTTGAGCTACGCACTGAACCCAAAGATTGCTTCCAAGCTGTGTGACTCACCCCCACCCCTCAGTACAAAATATGCAAGTTACTTAGGCATTAGTGTAAATATAATGTATTCAGAGCTTTATGATGGCCACTCTGCTATCGTCTGTGGATTTAATAAGACCATATTAAATAAATGTGATGTTGTATCATAAATATTACAACCCACATCATCTTGATCTGTTCCCAAACTTCATTGTTCTCCTCTGTGATTTAAGACAATACTCTATTTACGGGTATAAGAATAAAAATACATCGCGTTTGAAAGCTCTTTCATATCTTACCATCTGTGTCTGTGTAACTCATTATATGTCATGGGAGAGGTTGATGGGGGTCTCACATGTTTCCGTTTGCAGGCAGTCTGCTGAGGGGAAGCTATCGCTGTCTGGCCTGTGCTTTTATGCATGGTTTAAATCGAGATGACAAAACAATGAGTTAACAAAAGCATATGGATCCTTCCATTTCAATATTCATTCAGTAGCTTCTATTTGAGAATATCAGACAGTCTCCCACAACTGCCACATGTCTATTCCATTCTCCAAAGCTTTAATGTTTTGCACACTTTGGAATAGCCCTTAGGATATAAATTTTGTGATTTTTGTACTGAAGACTAAAAATTGTCCTGCCAAGTTCTATGAGTTTCCACTAACATTCTAGGTGTTCTTACCCTCCAAGGTGACAGAACAGTTTACAGTTTTGGTTGCAGTAATTACAGTCACTTGGCAACTGTCTGACAGTTCAAACCTTTACCATTAGATAAGCCCATAAGATCCTTTCTACAATCTTTCAATACTTTGAAACTTAATTTTATAATCTGTGGGGTGATATGCTTTCTTAATGATATCAAATCTCAAAACAGAGCATTTTTATAAGCTGTCTAAATGTTGAGTATTTATTTTCATCAGATTCCTTTTAATAGTTCCGTAGTAAGATTGAGTTCTTCCCGTTGTTGCTGGCAGAGTGTGGAACCAGCATGCTGTTTCAGAGGGCATTTTCAGGACAGTGAATCAGCAAACATTCAACACCCTGCCAAAACTCTGCCCAAGCCCCCGAGCTACTTACACACATCTCCTCTGCCTACCCATCACCCTCACCGCAGCAAAACACAGTGACGGAGTGCAACGTGGAATATCAAACTTCAACACAAAAATCTCTTTGTGCCCTAAGATATCGCAAAAAAATTCTGCATTGCCTTGTAAAAGCACCAGGAAATTTAAAGATGTTCGTACACTTAAATCCACTGTTTATTGCCTTGAAACCTACACTCTGGAATCATAAAAACTGAAACGTTTTGAAGTCGGTTGTGTAATGGACTATTCCATTGCAAGAACAGGAAGCAGATGGAGCAGAGGAACAACCAAATGAAGAGATGGGAAAAAAAAAAAAGGATTTATGGCCTACAGCGAACAATACATAAGGATGACACTGTATCCCTCTCAGTTGCTATACATCATTTGGGTGAAGAACAAAGAGATATTTGCATACCAGAGGTTAATGTGACACAAGGGTGCCTCTGTTCTGAGGAACAATCGATAGTCGAAAACAAATGAGTCATAGCTATCCAAACAAACCAGGGCCAACTTCATTCACAACTCTCACAGACCACTTCTGTCGTGAAAGCATTTTTTTTAACAGTCGCAGCTTTCTTTTAAAAGCAGGAATGTATAGAGTAGATTAAATTAGGGTGTGTGGGGGTTGACTTTATATGTGTGGTTTAATCATCTCAGCTTGTGACATACTTGCAATATTTAGGATCAACTCAGATTTTGAGCTATATACCATGGATTACCAAGAATTTTCCAGAAGCTTTTGGTTATCTTCGCGTCCCTTATTCATTTGCAGTGTTGTAAATGCTAATGCTAGAGACACGCTAATACCCTTTTGGAGTATCTCCATTTTCATCCCTTTAAGACCAAATTATTTAAAGTCGGGATTAAACCAGATGCTGTGCATTGGAAGCCAAGTCAAATGCTGTGAATGTAGGTAAATCATTCTGTCAAATAGAGCAGTGGAAATCCAATGAAGAATAGGCGGTTTGCATGAAAGGTGTTGTCAAGTATTACATCACCAGTTCTCCCAATCATCACCAGAAAGAGAGTCCACAAGTATATATATATCTATATATATTCTCATTAAACCAGACCCAAATTCCAGGGGATATATTGTGTTGTGATAGTCAAGTATAATATTGGTGTCATAAAGAAGACATGAGATTGCAATTTGAAAGATCAATCAGGGATTAAGCACAAGTTTATGAAACCCAAAAACAAAATATTACACTCATTTCATTTTGTTTTTATTCTATTTGTTATTACATTTTAGCCATTAGCTAATTCACCATTAGCCATTAGCTTATGCTATTAGCTGCAGGCAATGGTATGCTGTGGTCTAAATATTTTCAAAACATTAAGTTGAGTGGTTTTAATATTGTGGAAGTGTTTGCAGTAAATCAATTCAGAAAGGTTTTTTAATCTTCCATTCATGATGCTGGAGCTGTTTTCCCAAACCAGATTGGAATGTCCCCTGAGAATCTTTCAGGGACTCTGGTAAGATACCAGTAGGCTACGCAGTCCAATAATCAATGAGTGAGATGGTCACAGAGCTGTTTGAATGTGGGCTCAGCCAAAGCCAGAAGTCTGAAGTCTGAAGTCTGAAATATGAAGTATTTAACCACATGGAACATGATGTCCCTTTGAAATAGTGCTTTCAGTTAAAATAATGCAGTGTTGTGTTTAAGCTTCAGAAACGCATTGCTCATGGCTAGCATTAAGTAATGTGAGGGAAACGCATTATGTCATTTACATTCAAAGGTACGTGTTGAACATGTTAAAACATTATGCGCATTGACAGAACACTTCAAGGAAACTGGACGATTCAAAAGCTTGGGGCCCCTCTGACCAACAAAACCAAAGTGTTAAAACAGAGGGTGTATGAGAATGTTATGAAGTGGTTCATAACCTTGGCGTATATGAACTGACTGCTCAGATGCTACGTGTAGCGCTAGAAGCTTGGTTTCATTCAGTGATAGGGAAAGCGGAGCCTGGGGTCATTTGCAGACGTGCTACGGTCATTCAGCTATTTCAGTTCTGTCAAAGCTGTTCCACAATGTTGCAGACTAGGTCTGTAGTGTTTGGCTGAGGGCAATAGGGTTGTACTGATGTTACAACACAATGTTGCGCAACATTATGCTGAATTCATTTGCCTTCATCAGTCCTTTACCTCCAAATACTAAAATGCAAATTTAACTACGTATACAGGCGCAGACGACCTTGATACAGCTATTCAAAATGGACTGGATTTTCACTACTGTGATTCTAAAACAAAACAGAAAAAGATTCATGGTCAGATCTAAAGAAGAGTTTGCTGTGTTTACAGAGTTGAATTTGGCAAAACACATTAGTGTCACAAAATTCCAAAAGACAATGGTACATGGTACATTCCATTTTCTAATATTAGAATAGAATTGCATAACATGAACCACTGCTTTCCAGTGGGCTTCCTCAAAATGGAAAAACAAGCATTGAAAAAAACAAATAAACAGAAAAAGTCACATGAAATCAAATCAAATTTCCAAATGCATTTTTCTTTTCAGACATAAATAAATTCAATCATTTGTATTTTGTTTTTTGGGGTTTTTTTGTTTTTTTGTTCAGTACTGTTCATTTTACACCCAAAGCATTTGTTCTGCAGTAATTTCCAATATTGTGTAAATCCATTAGAAATCATAATTCATTGCTCATTTTCCAAAACGCACATGGCAGTTCAAATGACTCATCTAGCGCTTAGGGGACATACTGTCACACTCAGACACTCTCACACATGGCTTCATTCAAAGCGGGAAACAGTGACACGTGGAAGAGCAAACAGAACGAGTGCATTTGCATTTCTTACATCCTCAATTCTAAACAGAGTCAAAACTACAGATACGATAAATACGAGATTAGAGCTACACACACACACACACACACACACAAATCATATTACTCTCCATTTAGCTCACAGCTATGCTATAGGGTGGCTGTATAATTCAGATTAAGGGTAGCTGTTGGCTAGTTGGACAGCACAGTGTCTATTTATAGAGTACAATGCCAAAGCACAGCGTGTGACACTAACATTTTGGGGGAAGCTTGTTCTATCTGTGCACATGCGTTGCAGTGACAAGTTCGCTGGAGGAATGCTGGTCATCTGTAATGTCACCTTGTACCCCTCACCCCCTCCACCCCCCTGTCCTGCAACTCCCAAACAGGCCACACATTTGCATTCCTCAAACATGCAGACAGTCAGTGCTGAAGCATAAAACAAACAGTCTATGAGAATAGTAACTGTATTCAGTTGTTAAAGATTTCTTTAGTCCAATGCAGTATGTTAGTCTGTACTCATCTGCTGGTTTATAGGAAGGCAGGCAGGCAGGCAGAGGATAAAGACTGAACAGTGACTTACACTTTCTTTCTCTGAGAGAGTGACAAAGAAGATTCCTTGAAGAGATCAGGCCGTGTTGTCACTGTGTGATAGTAGTAGTAGTCCGCCACAGGCACATGCAGGCAGGGAAGTGTGTGGCCTCAACGTTTCCTCATACAGTGGGTTTCATGCTGATGCTCTCTGGTTTAAGGATGGAACAACAACAGAGTTCTCAGCCGCTCAGCCAATGGCAAAGCTCCGTTCCTCTTGCCCCTCCCGCTTTAAAGTTCCTCTGGCTAGAGCTGCGACTGGAGAGATTTTGAAGGAGCAAAGAGGTTACTGCAGCACCACAGTGGGGTACTTACAGAGGATATGAGAAACACCCAATGTCTTTTCTCTGTCAGTTATGTACTCAACTGAAATGCAGGGGATTTTTTTTTAACGTGGCACAGTCCTTCATAAAAAATAACAGCAAATCATGCAAAATAAATAAATAAATAAATAACCCATCTCAATTTTAGCTTCACAGCATACAGCAGAGTAGTTTTACCAACAATGAATACTCAGTCTTTAATCGAGTTTGCTGATCCCTCTTTGGAGGAAATAGACTCATTAATGCTTGTTTTCCATGCACTGTTCTTATATGTAAATTCATATTGTTGTCTGAACTAATATATTAGTGTGTCAGACAAAGCACTTACGGGAAAGGACCAGAAATGGCATTTTTAGTATGGGCTGTTTAAGTTGGAAACACCCACATCCACACCCTCCCATTCACACACACACGCGCACATACACACACACACACACACACACACACACACACACACACACACATACACGCACACAGTGTGACTGGATCTAAGGTATGTCATTTTGACATGTCATCTCTCATTAAACTTGTTATACCTCATGGGAACTTTCACTATTAGTTTGTTAAATCAAGTGTGAGCATTGAAGTTTATGACTGGGAGGGGAAATATTTAAAAATAGAAGTATTTGTTTTGGCAGGTATCATAAGGAAGAACATTTACATGAAAAGACTACATGAACAACATGCAATAGTTCCTTATTACAGCAAACTCCCAAATACCACTCAAATTAAAACTTTACTAGTATTAACAAAGAACTGAGGATCTTGCTCAAACCTACTGGTACAATGTATTACTGGAGAGTGTAGACTGGAGGTACCAAGAGAATAACAAGTTATTGTCCTTTTATATATCTGGATATCAGTGATTTCTGAGCTGAATTCCAGACACTGTGTAACAGTCTCCAGAAATACTCACTAAAAAGCTTACACAGTCAGTGGGTCTTGGTCTATACAACTTGAATCAATCTTTGGACACAAAGAATAGCTTGAAGTGCTCTTACAAAGGAGTGAATTATTAGCTGTACATTAATTATTAGCCTGCTTGTTAACGTCTCTTTTAAACCATTCACATTACCTCTTGTTTAACTGTGCTTATTACATTATGGTATACTGTTATGTCAGTAACAAAGCATGTGATTTCATATTTAAATGTTTGTTATGAGGTCATTATACATTTTTTTCCCTCATCAACAGAGTATTTTTCCAACGGACCCCAATTACATCACATCATCTGGCAGCAGCTGAGTTTAGGTTGAACGGTAAGCAACTAATTTTGGTCATGTTTCCCATTCTTATTGATTATTTCAGGCAAGATTTCATTCAACAGTCACAGCTGGAGAATCGGAGACTGATTCAAAGCCACGAGAGTGTCTGATATTCAGTTAACAGCAGTAGCCCGGTAGGATAAAGCTCCATACCAAGAACCGGAGGGGTGTTGTTTTAAGTTCCAGGCAGGGGATGTGGACTTAGCACCAGAGGGCTGCCAGTTCTAATGTCTCTGTTCTTCCTCTGGCAGCTGCCTTTCTTGTCTCAAAGTAGGAGACTTAACCCCGGGTTGTCCTTCAATATGGTACCCCTGTATCCCTTTACCCCGCTTCTGCTCACCCAGGCATGGCAGCCTTGAAAAAGAACAAGCATTCTTACTGGTCCTACTATGATTTAATAAAGATTAAAAAGTGTGACAAGGTCTCATTAAATCATGTTGGGGGAAAAATGTACTGACAGCATTTTGTACCGAATTGTACTGTTCCACCGCAGGGGAGAACAGCAGTAAGGTATTGATTCAGTTATAGCATCTGTTTTTCCTGGGAAATAATTCCATGCATCTTGAGTGGTAAAACTAAGGCCCTTTTCTTCTTCTTCAAATTTATTTCTCAAAAAAGACAGAACACGTAATTGTTTTAGCTGTTTCACATTTGTCTTTTTTCTATCTTTCCAGGTGGGTATTATATTTACATGAATATTTCGAAAAAATCCTTTACAATAATTTCAAACCACGCTTTTGAGAACCGTTAAAACGATCTTCCACGAACGTCTGCCTAATTGTCAGTGTCTAACGACCAATCGTAATTCAGCAAGCATCCCTCTGCATGTGCATGGCTGAATCATAATTTAGCCAAGGGTGCCCTGCCAGTTAGCGTCCTTGGGAAACTATCAATAGCCAGGAGAACAGACCATCTGCTCACACTGACCTTTGCACAGTCATATTCTCATTGATATTAATGTGCAACTTTTCCCCCATAATCTTACATGTATCGTACCTCGTAAACCTTTAACACTGCAGTGAAATAGCTGTTTCGACAGACTACGTACATGTTGCCACTTTACGATGAAAAGGAAAGGGTAATTTAATCATGCAATGTTATAAATTGCCTCTTAGTCAGTTTCAGAACGATTAACACTTCATTTGTTCACTGACAGTTCATGTATCGACAGTTATTTTTCCCATCCAGAAGATGGTGCCCTTCACCAATAGAGCCAGCAGCAAGATGTTATCGAATATGTCATTACATCTGAAAGATTGAATTTTTTTACTACTGTAATTACATACTATTTGCGCAGCAGTTCACAGGGTCTGCCACGCAGTGACGTCTCGCTTAAACGATTTGGGAACATGATTCTTGATTTAAAGAGAAGTAAATAGATTTATGCGATTATCACTTGGTCGAGCACCATATATTAATCTGATTAGCTGAGTTGACTTTGAAAGAGTAAACAGCAAAGGATAGATGTGTGATGGCTGTACTCCAGTGAAACACAGCCACTCTAACGCCGATCTGTTGTGACCTGTTCGTTCACACGTTCTGTGATTTGCTATGACCTACTTTGACGTGTGAGACCGAATTTCTCCTGGCAACGCGCTCAACTTTGCTCTGAGGAAAGCAATGCTCCGCCGAATGCTGTGAGAAAAAAGATGACAATCGTATCCTCTAGTCATATTCTAGAAAGAAATTATGAACTCCAAGACGTTCCAAGATTACATATAATCGGTTCATTGTTGGTTTACAGAGAGACTAGGACATAATCCAAAGACGTTGAAGGGCAAGATGCGAAAAATACCCCCCCCCCCCCGGGTTTTAGAAAGATAGTATCAGACTATTGGTTGGCTATTAGAAACCTATTTGGAGTTTTGCATGAAAGTATTATATTTGTATATAACTTCTGTGTAAGAGTCTATCTGCGGAGGAATCATCGGCAAGAAATCAGCAGTTTCTCGTCATGATGTTTTATAAGACGTTTTGGTCTGTTCAGTGCATGACCAATTCCGTTGTGAAACAGCACATTTAGACTTGGTTAATATGATATTCAAACATACAGTACAGACGCGGGGTTGACTGAATGTGACATAATCAGGTCATTTTTAATTATGAGGGGAGAAAAAGGCTGTTTTCATGGCTGGTTTCCACTGCATCAAATTATTAACTGGTCCAGCAAATATCCGATGTTTAATTCTGACAAATTAAATCTGAGAAATAATCTAATATGCTAAGCATACACAACACGGTATTTTCCTCCTGTTTGCTATGTTTGCATTTAATTCGTGTTGACATGTAGCCAGGCAGTTCGAGGGTTTCTGGACATGAACGCTTGTTTTAGCTCAGTGAATGCACGAGGACAGTGGAAACTGTTAACAGTGTTTTCTGTTCAAAATCCGATTAACACATCTGATGAATGAAACAATCAATATTTCACTAGGACAGACAGTTGGTGTGGCATTTTAACTGAAAAAAATGAAAGCACAGGTTAATTTCGCTCTGCTCAGTCATGCATAATTGTGCCAAAGCCAATCGCGTCCAAGTGAATATGAAGCAGAAGGCTATTGGGCATCTGAGAAAATGCACTCTTGCATTTTCTCATTGTTTTAACCTGTATTGTTTGTTAAGACGTTTTCCATTTAAGGGAATTTATTGCGGAAACGTTACTGGAATCCACATAAAAGGTGTGAACTCGTCACCCAAACGTTACTACATCACTCAACCAGTGTCTCCAGCTTCCAGTCAAGGGAAGCACCAGGATTACGCAACTATGCTTTGATTAACCCTCTCACCATCGCAACCTCGCGAATTACTATGTATCAAATACAAGTCTGGTCAGAATTAATGGACGTGTGTAGTTTGGGGGGGCGGGGGGTATCCCCTGAAAGACCTAAACTGAAATATGTTTCCGAACCAGTCACGCTACAAATAAATTTGCATCAAATTCAAAAACACTTATCAAACCACTGTCTGTAAGTAGACGTCTCTTCACCTCTGAAAATGGATCACAGGAGTACAAAAACACTTAACATACAGCAGTGTAAACAGCATTTATTTGGACAATATAAATATACATTTAAAAACATTACATTTACATAATCTTTTTATATAAAAGGGATATGGCCTCCTGTCAAAATGGGGAGAGTGGGGCTTAGAGGGGAAAAGGGGTGGGGGTGGGGGGTCTGGACTGAACACTCATGACTACAGTAAAAACTAAGTACCCAGATCCAGGAACCAGGTACATTGGCTATAGTTCATGTCCTTTATTCATTCACTCTCTCAAATGAAACTAAGGCACTGAGTAAGCATTTGATTGATTAGGGATTTCTGTTCAAACCCTCACTGTCTCTGTCCTGTATCACCAATAATGCACAGTAACGTACAGACCGGCTCAGTGCACTGGCTCCTTCAAGGACAGAAAGACAAATTAAATGCCTCCCAAACTGGGTTCAATGTTACATCTGAAGGGGATAGAGAGCCTGAGATTTATATTGGCATGGATTCGTAAACAAAAAACAACAACAACAAAAAAAAACTTGTTAGACAAAGGGAGATGTAACTCAAACCAGAGAGGAGTTCAGAGACAGACTATTCAAAGAGAGAGAGAGAGAGAGACAGAGAGAGTTGGCATGGGGGCATTCAGGAATAATGCCAGTCCAGCGTCAGAAAAGATTTCCTCTCTTGAGCAGCCCTGGGGAAGTGTCCTCCGGCGCTAACGGACTCTTCACACATACACAAGATTTACTTTTTGGTCTCCTAGCCCAATATACAAAAAGTTACCAAAGAAACAAACTTAAGACAAATTTAAGACAAAATAACCCAAATACACCTTTAAATGTCAAAGACGCAGTAGGAGCAAACAGACATAGTCTAATCATAGTTGAAGTGCTCGGGCAGAGTCTTACTGCTTGATGGACGGGTACTGTTTGAGGGAGAAGCAGGAATGCCCCAAGTGACAATAGATTTTGGGCATACACGAATGACTAAAGGGTCTTTGGGCAGACGTACAAGACTAAAAACAAACTTCAGTGTGTAGTTCCACCCCGCATACAAGTGTTTCAATGCTAAAGCATAATGAATCAATCAGTTTTTAACAAGAACTATTCTGGGTAAGAAACAGCTTATCCCATTGGTTTGAACCCAAATTAAGCTCATCGTAGATGTGTGGGGAATTCTAGTTCCATCAAATATACAAACGTTTTAAGGCCCAAGTATAATAAATCAATGAGTCTTCAACAAGAAGTACTGTGGGTAAGAGACAAGCTAACCTGTCAGGTTGACCTAAAATGAGCTTCTCTCATATGCTTTATTCTTTTCCCTGGCTGTATACAACCATATCCTGACTCCATAACCTTATGGTGTTTGTTTGTTTCTAAGTTTGTTTATAAATATTCTTCCTATAAAAAAAATGTACAGTACATCCAATTGACTTGTTTGCAAAGATTGCCATAGCGACGCGTTTTGGCGGGTTACTTTCTCTTATTGTGTGCCAATCCGTTGCCGTTCCGGTCGCTGAGTCTATCCTTAAGAACTCTGGGAAGTCTGTTGCCCCTGGTGTAAGCGTGATACCAAAAGTTGAGGAAGAGGATGAGGAAGACCAGTCCGTAGAGACCGATGATATAGACGAAAATGGGGTACTGGTATGGGCAGTCCATGAAGAAATACTGAGCAATGTGACTGGTGACAATGACAAACTGGATCTGTGGATTAAATGATAGTTCAGCTCAATACCGGGAAAAATGTGGTGGATACCAGTTCCTAGATAACATCTTACCAACATCTTATTTTGTAATATGTTATATCAGTGGTTATAGCACTTTATTGCATATTTTATAATTTGGCATACCGGTAAATCCAACAAATAATAAATCTTAAATTATGTTTTGGATAATAATAATAAGACACAAGAAATACTCAATTTAGCTAAAACACACAGACTGCAAAAAATGACATTTCACTCCAGGAAAAAGGTATATTTTCAGTGGTGTATACAGGGCATATTTTGTGTGGGACGGAAAAGGACTTTGAACATAATAAACAAAATACCTAAGCAAATCAACATTAGCACTATCATCAAACCCTGGACTGCCATTGAGTCTAGGGGGGTAAAGACGTGGTACATACCAGCTGTACTAGGGTGAGATGCTTCTTCCACCACAGGTATTTTTGGTAGGCCGGCCCCAGAGCCGCCAGCCCATAGTATGTGTACATGATGACATGAACAATGCAGTTCAGAAGGGCATGGAAGGTCCCCAGGCCACCTGTGAAGGATTGGAAGTGACTTTTTCTGGTGGATTAAATGTGAAACAGCTGTGATGTGTGTGTGTGTGTATGTGTGTGTGTGTGTGTTCGTGAGAGAGAGAGAGAGGGGGGAAGGGAAACATACCTGGTGCAAACTTCACACCAAACCACCAGGTGAAAGGCATGATGGAGTGATGGTAGACATGTAGAAAGGTTATCTGGTTGTTCTTTTTCCTCAGTACAAAGAAAACCTGGCCAAGAAGGGAGGGTTATTACAAATTAGAAACAGAAGGTAAACAATTAAAAATATTTTCTTTGTGTAACAAACCGTAACCTAGAGACTACTTACAGTATCCAACATCTCAATGAACTTTGAAAAATAGTAGAGCCAGCATGTTGATGCCATCTGGAGATGCAACATAGAAAAACAAAGTCATTCACAGTGGTTGGGTGTTTAACAAAGCAGGATTAAATACTCAGCTGAATAACTTGATTCTGGCCAGTCGCATTTGACTTTAAAGTAACCTTACGTTGAGCAGACCTCAGATTCAGAGTGGTTGATCATGGTTGACATAAGATTGCTACAATGAGACAATACAAACAAAATAATGTTTGTGTAATCCATCTAATTCAACAATTTCTTTGAAACCTTGGGGGCATTTACTATAAGGTAAGATTTCTAAGTCAGGCAAATAACCTCATTAAACATGCCCAGTAAAGTCAGGACTGCCTAGCTAGAGTAAAGGGAGAATGTTTTTATTGAAAAGAGAGAGAGACGAACACAGTGCTCAGCCCCAACTAAAGAACAATGAGATTATTAGATTTTTTTTCTATGGTAGGGTGGTTAAAAAATGCATCTCTGTAGTCTTACCCGCATAGCTTGCGGTGACCTTGAATAGTCCACCAAGTCACAGCCGAAAGAGTAACCCGTTCCCCATCCAGACATGACAAACTACAGATAGACACACATCAGAAAGAGGACACAATTCAGTAATTCTGCCTCAGATGTCAAATAAAGCTAGATGAATGGCCATACTCTTTCTAGTAAGACAGCCCCCCCCCCCCACACACACACACGCATGCACACACTCTTTTGAAGAGACATAGGAGGGATGTAACAGGAAATAAAAGCCTTTTAAGGAACAACTGATTATGTGTCACTTTAAAAGGAACAGGAGGAGGGGAAAAAACATCATCCGATTCATGAGACATAACTCAGTGCCTCTCAGGTCTGTCCTCCGGCAAACTCGAATAACGCGAAATAACAAAGCATTATACAGCACTCAGCAGAAAGGAATCTGGCGAAACGAGTACGCCAAGTCTGAGATTAGAAGATCGTTTTCTCAAAGTCAGCTAAAATCAAAATGCAACCGCAGAATGAAAGGTACGTTGAATTTTCAAGCTGTGTTAATCCCCAATCCAAGGGTGGTTATTAGTTAGCAGTTAACTATTGCTGACAGTTAGCTATTGAGCTAAGCTAATAATTAGTTAGAGAGGGAGGAAGAGTATGTGACGAGCTTTTCAAATGAATTCCCAGTTAAGCTACTGGTCTGGCACACCCACCTCATAACACATGTAGAGTGAGAAAGCAACTACACTGAAGTTATAGATGATGAGGACTTTTTTAAGGTCAAAGGGTTTTCTGTTCTCCATCAGCCGTGGTCCCAGAGAAGTCACAAAGTAGATGTAAGCGGAGATGATGATGGTCTGAGGCAGTGGGGAGGACATGAGCAGCCAGTCTTCCACCCTGGGATCTACACAGTCCCAAAAATGATTAGACTTACAGACTTCTGCTCTAACCTGACTCACAACAGCTTTTTATCTCCCTTAAAACTTTGAAACAGTTTTGTCTGCAGGCCACACTGTTCACAGTGCTGAGACAGTGACAAAAACACATGAACATTGAGAGGTTACTGAAAGACTCAAACACAAAGAACTGTCACCCCTTCACTTCACGGCAGAGTCACTGGTGGATGCTTTGACAGGTACTCCTTATGCAAATCCAGTGATACAGCGAGTGACAGTTAAAAAGTGTTTGCTTAGGATACGTTTGTTCTGCCCTCTTAGCGAAGGTGTTTAACTTGCGATAAAAGCTGTTGAAAATGTGCCCCAGCCCTGTGTATAAATGTAAAAGCAGCAGAGCAGAAGTGAAGTTTGTCGTTAGCAGCCGTACACGTGACTGGTACCAACCTGCATCTTTGATCCAGTCATCATAGAGGCGAACAGCCCTGGATGTAAACTCATTCAACGCCATCTTACCCTCACGTTAGAGCCTGAAAAAAAGAAGAAGAAGAAAAAAAAAGACTTCCTGTTACGAAATCACGCGAGTGAGACCACTCAAACTAACAGGACAGGAAAAATGTGACTATTTTTAGAGTGTTATAAGTTACCAGAATGTGAGAGAAATCTCTTTCGACTGTCAGAAGGACAGTGGATTAAAATTCACTTCAGTTAAACTGTGACAGAGGTACTTGGTGTCTGTAAGTTAACATCTAAAGATCCTGCACTGTACTCCATGGCACTGATGGAAGACAAAATATTTTGTTGCAATATTTTCAGTACTGAATATTTCCAGATTTTATACTTTCATTCCTTTGTGATGAGAATACAAAATAACAAAATGGCATGTGCTTAATCTACTTGCACTAAGTAACCAAACAAGTAGCTTTAAAAAAAGCCAATAAAACAATTTAAGATTTTGTTTTCATGGGATTTTCTCCACAAGTTTGACATCTCATTAGGATTGACTATGTGGTCATTACATGAAATGAAAGATTCAGTGTTTTATAAGTATTACTCTACAATATGTTTCTAAATGATGTCACTGTGTGATGATTTCTTGATTTGTGACAGATTAGTGCACTGACATCCCAATAAAGACCCTCTACGATGGTCTCTACGCCATCCACAACATGAAACTGAACTAAGAATATTTTGATCATCCATCTGAATGTATTTACACGTTTAAAATAACCCACATTCAACAAATGAAACCTCATATGACGTCAGTTCATATTTCCAGTCACCCAACTACAAATACATTCCGCCACAATCTGGTCGTAGTATCTTTTTTTCATTTATAAACACCAAATATTTTCATAACTCGGATCCACGTGTTGGCATATGAGGCTACGGGGTGCAAGAATGGTTCGTTTATAGTGGATACGTGAAAGGCTGCATTGTGGGTGACACACAACGCGCAAAATCAGCAATTCTACCATTCTCCATTCTCTCCAACATTCTCTCAGTACCAAACAAGAGGGCAAGTGTTGGGACACAATAGCCTGCAGTCAGTTTGTGTTAAGCAGGCAGAGGCTACGACAGTCCTAATACTCTTGGGAGCGGTTGGGTAAAAAAAAAAAAAAAAAAATGTATTATGTAGATTGTCACAGAAAATATTCTACACCCTCTTCTTGGGGAGAGGATCCAGCGATTGTAAGCAATAAGACGTAAGCTAACCGCATTCACTGCAGAAGATTTCTCAATTAAGCTCCTCGAACAATGGGCTGCTGTATAGCATTTACTATTACATACCACTGGGCAGTTTCAGTTCATTCAAAACAACCTGTATGTATCTGAAGGGAAGGGAAAAATAAGCAGCAGATATTTATGACAGAGATGGTGAAGGATAAAGATAGAATAAAGTTTATGGTGGAGCAATATATATTAGTATAGCTAAGTATGAGAGGTCATAAACACACACACACACACACACACACACACGCACACACACACATTGACTACTTTGTTATTTTGTGTGTGTCTAAGATTAACTGCTTTGAACCCATCTTCTCTGATCCTGTAGCATGATACAGATAAGAGTTAGGATAGATACACTCAAGGGCCAAAAGTTCACGGGGAAATATTATGTTCCGACAATAGACATAAAATGTCACATTAAACTTCTATGTTTTCTCCTCAATAACTTCACTGACTTAATGTTTAGCCTACTTTTCTTAGACAGTTACAAAACCACAATTATAACATTCAGTATGACATTCAGGTCTTCACAACAAGACCAGAGTACTGTATTGAACATAACTCAAGGAACCAAGTGCATAGGACCACAATACACAGCCAGGAACAACAGCAGCGACTGGAGAGACAGGGTCACCATCAGGAGACAATCTCTAAAGAATCAGTTTAGTGCTATCTCAAGACCTGTCTGTCATCAAACTGATCTGTCTTAACACAGTCACATGAGCAAAAGGACTCTGTTTCTCAAACTTGAATGAGTTGTCATTTTTTTCTCTTATGCTTCTGTCCATTTAGGAAGTTAAACACCTACCCTGTGCACTGATTCACACATACAACAAACTTTTGGAGAACCATCTTGTTCTCGATGCCAGTCCTTAGAGAGAGCAACTTAATGCACTTTCCTCTTAGTGAAACACCTCAAACTGGTTCCTGTAACAGCTGAGACCAAACATGACACAAAGAACAGCTACCTTTGCAGCCAAGGTGTATGAACTTAATGATAAGAGAGAAAGAGAGAGAGAGAGAGAGAGAGAGAGAGAGAGAGAGAGAGAGAGAGAGAAGGCTGATAAGTGTTGCTGAACTGGTTTTGGGTATTAAAACCCGTTCAGGCAAAGCAAGACAGCTTAAAGAATCCTTCCAAGACTTTCTGCAACCTTCCGTTTCCTCTTCCTAAAGACACTAGTTCTATTTGACCAGAGTTGAATCATTATCATGCCTTGAATCATGTCACACACAAAAAGGTTTTCCTCTTTTTCTCCCACATGTTGGTGTATTGCACAAAATATTCTAATAATTTGTACTAAGAGCATTTTAACTCACGTTTCAATGGAACAACACTGACCTAACAGCAGTGAATCCAGCATAGGTTACAAACCATTTACCATGTACTCATCTAATTTCTGGGCAGTTGACAGGTGTTAGATAGGCCATGCAAATTTTCCTCTGTCCTTCAGTTTGCAAGCGCAAACAAAGAGCATATCGAATTCTAAATAGTAGGCTACACGTAACCTTTCACATATTTTAGGAGATACAGATCTTAGGAATACAATGGTGGGAACGTATCTTTATACGCGCAACAATTATTATCCAAAAACCAATACAAGCTTCAACACGCCCGCTGCCGTAAGTTTAACGGGTGGATACTAGTATTGTGACAGGACACACCTTCGCATGGCAGGTTTGTCTCACCTGTCGTACATGCTTTCACTCACAGCCTCAGATTAGAAGCACTATTTTCAGCTCTTTAAAAATCAGACACACAGTTACAAACAGATAAGATTATCATGAAAAGCTTCTACTGACAGTTTGGTGTTGCGTTGACACAGCAATTCGTGTATTTATATGCTTATGGACAGACTGTTAGACGTAGCCTAATCCTAATCATAGCTGGCATTCTCAGGGTTACATTTCAATTCAGTTTAATTTGAAACTGAAGGAATTCATTTTGTTGTGTGTTGTTAATGGTGTAAAAATGTTCTTTTTTTGAAACGATTTAATTCCGGTGTAATGCAAATAAAGCACGGACAAGAAAGACATATATTACTTACCAAAACATGAAAGTTGGCTAACACAGGCTAATAAAGTGATGTGAGGCACAACAAGTTAAGCAAGCTGTGTCATGGTAACGGTGGTTTCTATTAGCCAAGCAAAAGAACAAGTGAAACTCCACAAATCCATCTGCTAGTCTTATATTCAGTCCACCAAACGTCAATAAATAAATAACATAGATGCGACATGTCTTGCGTAAGCATTCTGAAACGCCAAAGGCAATATCCATCGAGTCGCGGTATAATTCAGAGTGTAGTCAAATACCAGTGTATCCGTAAATGTGAAAGAAACAATCAACCATGAAACAATCAACCATGAAATATTTCTGAATAACCAAACGACAAAGTCGGGCCTAAGTCCGAACTGCGGATGTAAACGAGTGGAATCCAACATTGAAAACCCGTAAAAAGTGATTTGCACCGGTGAAAGTAAACTTCACAGTTTTAGTGCCCTATAAAAATGATGTTTCCATTGTAGCCTGTCTTCAGACTGATACTCCGTGTCTCGTTCTCTCAATAGAACAATGAATTACAAAACTTCAGTCGGCCAGTTTTCAATCACACAGGTGTCAGAAGAATAATAATTTCTCTTATTGCAAACCGCCAATTCAGTTTTATATATGCTGGAACTTACTTATTTATTTATCAATGGGCGATGTTGCTAGTAACTATTTAGAGTAAAAGGTTACTACTCTGTATTTCATCAGGGAAAAAATACAAATACATTTTCGAAGACCGAACCACACCTGCCACTGCCACGATAAATCGATATGTTGCCAACTCCTTCACTCACCTGCAAGCACCTTCGGACTTAAGCAACCGTGTGCCGCTCTTCTTCGACTTCTGCCGGTCGGTTGTGTGGTAGATAATTTAAATGGGTGTGACGGAACAGCGTTTAGTGTAGAGAATTACAGTATAATGTTCCGTATTTGCACAAGGTTGCATAGAGTAGGAGGAGACTTTGCCACATTAAATTGACATCCCACTCATAATTGGCCGATTGTGGAACCAGGATGTGCCAAAGCTGCAAGCTATTGGTCGCCTGAACTCCGTATTAGGAAAGGTGATATTGTTGTTAGATGTGAATTTATACTAAGACCTCTAGCATTACGCCGGTGGAAAACAATTGGTCTCAGATCAACCAGGTTAACAGATGTAGTCATGATGTTATTTAAGTTAAACGCATTATACAATCACTTAAAAATAAAAGCCTAACGTTCCCTTAACCTGTCGGATACCTACAGAAAACGCCTAAAAGAAAAGAAAAATATCACTTCCACTAAATATCACTTCCACTAAAAATCAAGTTCTCGTTATGAGTCACAGGAGAGTGAGTATGTTAGAAATAACAGAAATGAAAAATCACGCAATATTACAGATATTGCAGGGTTTTTTTGTTAAGTACCACACATAGTGTAGGAAAAGTCTGAAACAGAGTCGGTAACAGTGGACAGTTCCGTCATATTCCATTCGCATTTGCAATATGAAGAGATATTTTCTCACTTAATATGCAGTCAAACAATATTAATGTTATACTGATTTTTACAGACTCTAATTTCGTACATAACTGTTATAGATTTACCTCTCTGGGGAGAGTACATGCTCTCTCTAATTATATTTTTTCATTTAGTTTGTGAAGAAATCCACTTTTCAGGTATGTATCATCCTTTGTGTGTATGTATAAATTGTGAAGATGCTAATAAGTACACATACAGCAAATATAAAAACTAATGAATCAAATTACCATAGATGGAACTGGGTCAAATGTCACCCAACAAGTGTTTCTCAACAATGATCTAAAATTATACAAAACTATACAGGAATTGTATGAATATGTGGAGAACAAATTGCCTGACAATGTTGCGATCACAGACATTTCCATTTCCAAGTTATTAACACAAATATATGACTGAGCTTCAAAATATCTCCTATTACCATATCTGCCTTAAATGTATTTCAGATTTTGTGATCAGTCCATCATCTTTCATAAACAATTTTCTCTTTGCCTTAAAAGGAGAAATATTTTTATTATGCAAAAAACCCCCAAAAAACAAACAAAAAAACCCAAAACATGTATTTACAATAATTACAAATAATTACCTCGGTATAATTAGCTAAAAAGTTCAGTGCAATATAAACAATGTAAAGAAGAAACCATGATTTCCTTTAATGTTCAGAGTACAAAGAGATTGACATTATTTTAAAAAAGTGTCAGTTAGCTAAATATTAATTATACTCTTATAATCCACTAATTAATACAAAGTTCTTCTCTGCTGTGTTTGTCTGTGTGACACAAGTTAAGTTCTGAGATGGCTGAGATGGGATGGATTATCAGAGAATCCACAAGACAATCCAAATCTGGCTAAGTGGACAAGCACATATTTACTTTTCGTCAATTTACCATTGCTCTCCCCCAGAGAAACTTCTTACAACGGTCTATGTCAGACTGCATTTCTCTTGAGTAAATCTGGGGTCAAGTGGTTTCAGACAACATTGTAAGAGATCCATCATGTTTGAGAATCAAACCCACAGTCTTCGATTTATTAGGCTGATACAAGTAAACAGGCTTTCTCCTCCTGGTCTACAATGTCTGTTTGATTTACAGTTATTCACTCAGCAATTCAAATGAATTCTGATGAATTTGAATTAGCCATCGTTTGAATTGTTGAAAAAGAAAACAAAAACATACCTAAAAAAAACAAAAAAAAAAACAGAGCCGCCTTTTGAGGCCCCTTGACCTCTGAAAGGCACCTTGGTCAAAAATGTGGCGTACTGTATCGATCCAGTCACGCCGTTGGCCGTGTTGCTCGATCAGTCCTCGTCGCTGCTGCTCCAAGCGTCCTCAAAAGCAGGATTGGCAACACTCTGGGTACCACCCTATCAAAATATGCCGTTAGCACAATCCTCACCACAGATTAAAAAACAAAACAAAGACAAACAACAACAAAAAAAAAGTCACAAAAAATGTCACATCACCCGCTAAATCCTGTGCACAAGCCTATACTGATGAAAAACACTAGGACTTTCTATGTGTAGTTTTAACACATTATACTTTCTTTAACGCAAGTCTAGCTTGTAGCATATGCAAAGGACATGCTAAGATCTCACATGCTAAGATCTTTTAGAAGAATGTACAGATGGTATGTAAAGATCTCTGGGTAATATGTAGTGACACAAACACTATGTGACTATCTGCACCAAGATACGGGTCCCCCTGAGGAAACTGAGTGACAGCCACCGCATGTATGAATGTAAACTTGACATGAACTCTGGTTCGTGAATGCATCTGAAAAAACACAGAGGTACATGAGAACTAGTGAATGAGTGAAGCCCGGATAATCTTACCCTGGCGGAGGTGGCTTTTTCATCTTCGACATCAGCGTGTCTTACCACAGGAACCCAGGCAAGAATGTTACAGTCTTTACCCCCACTGTAGAGCTCCTTGGTCCCAGTAAAGATGAGCCGAAACAGGGAGAGAATGCAAGGAAAACAGGTCGATTTGCTGCTTTGCTGTGAGGTGTGAGAGCTAAACAAACGCTAATTACTTCCACATTTTTTGTCCTTTGTCTAAAAGTAGGAATTCACAATCAAATCCTGTTTAGATAAACACTAAACAGAGAACATGAAGTGTCAATCAGCAATGCTATCAGCATACAGCACACTGCTTCCCCATTCCCCCCCTTTCAAACAACAGGTACAAAGCCATACTGTTTTAGTCAGGGTAAACATTCTTATCTCCTTCACCTATGGCTTACTCATATAAAACCTGAGCATTTAGAGGCATGGAATAACATGAATGAAAGCATATGTTTGTGTAAGGTTGGAAATGAATATGGACTCATAGAGGTAGATGCATAACCTAACTGCTCCGTCGCTCTAAAGAAAAGAACGAGAGACGAAAAAGCCCTTGTGTTTTAGGTCGTCTGGTTACCTGGTAGTCTGAGTGAAACTCACAACAATCCACGTTGTTGTAGTGACCCCTCAGCATGGTAACCAGCTCTCCCGTGTGTAGGGCGTACACGGCAACGGAGCTGTCGCACGGCACGAAGACGAACTCAGGGCTGCAGCCCCTGGACACGGTGAACTTCAGGCCTTTTCGGCTTTCGTTGGAAACCTTCCCGTAGTTGACCTGAGGACGACAGCAAGGGCGAATGTGAAAGACAGAACTGAATAAAGATTCACTCTGCTGGTACAAAAAGGGCCACGCTCAAGGTCCCCCGCTGTCTCTGAACACAGAATGGAAGTAGCACAATAATTATAATTATTATTATTGTTATTATTATTATAATTATTATAATTATAGATCTATTATAAAATTATAAAGATAAAATATGACAAAAGAGTAAACTATGGCACTGTAACATATACGAAACTTTTAATAAGCATAAACTTAAACATGCAAGCATAGGTCAAAACAATATCAGAACTTAAGTTTGGTAAAAAGTAATACGTTGATCTATTACAAGCACCGAAACGCTATTACGGGCACTGATACTAATTTTGAAAGAGGTAAAATCTTTTTGTTAACAGGGAGTGTAAGGTACAGAAAAAAAACATGTGACATAACCTTGACAGACAAGCCTTTATCTCCAAAATCTCAGAGTGTCAAACTAAAAAGAAAGAAATTTTTCTCTCACAGCTCATAAAGAACAGCAAAAGTCTCCCAACTAAAGCAGGCCAGTGACTTTTGCATGACATTTGAATGTGAAAAGCTCTGGGGTTTTTTTTTTTCTCTCTCTGTGACGGTGGGTCTAAAGGCCTATTTTTGTAGCAGGCAGGCTGCGTAAGGCCCGTAACCATGTTTCTGATGATTGCTCCGTTAACTGAGTGATAGGCGGCGCTGGAGCAGGTAGAGCCCAGGGCACGCAGTCAAATGTTGTTAGTGTACTTGCACGGGGCATTCCTCCTTTAAAACCTACCAGTGTGTTCTCCCCCGAGGCGCTGTTCCACAACCTCATGCGGTCATCGGTTCCCGTGGTGAGGAGGTACAGCCCGTCTCCCGTGAAACACAGTCCGTTCACTCTGCCGTTGTGAGCTGTGTTCACTAGGATGAAGCACGCAAACACACAGAAATACACATACGGGGTACAGGATTTCCATATCTACTGCACAACCTTATACAACGCAGAAAAGACACCACCACCAGGCTGAAAATGCAAAATCACACACAGATTTCTGACATTGGTCAGTTTGTGATATTGCATCAATTTAACGCTCACTAAAGAGCTGTTCAAATATATTCTAAGCTTAATCTCATTTCTACCGCGGCTTGAGATAAGACAAAAATCTGATTATGTAGCAAAACCACAATAGAAACAAAAACAAATTCTTTGGGGTAAACAGAGGGACAAAATGATATCAGTGTTTGTGACTCTTATACACATATACGTAGGATGTGTTGATTTAAACTGTCACAGTGCGGACTGGACTACAGTGCTGTTTGGATGTGCTTGGCCTCACTGCATTCATCACCATGGCAACACCCAGGCAGCTGAGAGCACAGGTTATCACCTGGCCCTTCAGGAAAATTCCACCTCACATGCCACATCATGGCACATATTTTATCCAGCACGGGGGAGAGAACCACTTCGTTCCCACAACACAAGACGTGATATTAATTTATGGCATCATATCATGCCACAGAATCATATTTGTCTTGATGCATTCCTTCTTTTTTTCAGCAGGTGAAAGCGACCTCTGTCCAACTCGAGAGAACTGAAGTGTCTTTTAAAAACGGTTTTCGCGTTTTAATGAAATCGTACCTGCCTCTGATGAGGCTTTGGATTTGTCCCCATTGTACTGGTCCAATGTAAAGAGGCTGCCGGACGCCCTTCTCACGTCCCAGATGCGAACTCTGCTGTCAGAGCTAGAAAGTAGAAATCAAACATGGTGAACTACATTTCCCATCATCCAGCTGTAGTGACTTAATGTTCCTTCCTCCCACTGGGCATACTGTATGTCGTTGTTGTGTTCTGCGGACAGGGACTATCCACATTATTTAAATAACTGTACTGTCAAAACATACAAAGATCATCTTGCAAAATGTAGTGGAGTCATCACTTCTCACAAATACACTGCAATAATTTATTTCCCCTCTTTACGTCATCCTCTAAGGTGTATTCTCAGATTGTTAACTAATTAATAGTCACGCGGAGGCTCTGGGTAGGGTGATTGCTGTTTGGGGAATTATTTCTCCAGCTGGGTGAACAGTGGTGAGATCCCGACAGACTCATTAAGTGATCTAAATCTGGGGGTGCCAGATGAGCTCTTCACAGTGGGGTGTTAGGCTGCTCCTTTACCAACAACCAGCATCTATAGTCACTCTCACACTGAGCACAGAGACATTATAGTCAGAAGAGTTACACTGACATGACATTGAATAGGACCTGCTGTTCTGACTGAAAACACAGTCACCTTTAACGCACATTCGGCCCGTCTTTTAAAAAAGAGACACATGTAAGTCATAGAAGCTCGCCCATGTCAAACCACTGTAAAAAAAAATTTAATAAAAATAATAATGACACATTAAAATTCAGTGCCGGGTGATTCTGTCTGCAGTCTCTGATGGTTTTGGATTAAAATCACACAGACAGAAGCCTGCTGCTGTAGAGGCTCTGTGGAGAACTGTAACATGTCATAGAAGACCACACACGGTTCACAGTACAAAATAAGACCTGAAAACTACTGAGATGGATCAAAAAGCTCCCTCACAGATTGCATCACAATTGGAAAAACAAACAACCTTTATAGCTTTCGCTAAGTCCAACAGAAAGAGTATACAATTCAGAGAAGAAAAAAAAGTAATGACAAAACAGCCAATCAGAATTCCTCACCAGAACACCCAGCGGCACACAGCCAATCAGAGTTCCTCACCAGAACACTCAGAGGTACACAGTGAAGGTGTAATTGCATCCATGCTTTGATGTCATCACTTACCTGGCAGTGGCCAAAATGTTCTCATAGCGCGGTGACCATCTAACTGAGAGAATCTCCCCTCTGTGGCCTGAGAAAGAAAGATTAATGTCACAAAAAGATTATTGTCACACACCATTGCTTACAAATTTGTGCACCTATCCAGATTTAACATTAGAATCCATTAGACAATTTTTAAACTGTTATAAGATGACAAAAATACTTAGGCCTTCAGTGCACTTTATGACTACATCCATCTCAAATTCAACCAGACTGACTATGGGAGAGTAAAATATACAAAATATACAAATATACACCTCAAATAGGTTCCAGAACATCATTTTTGTTGTCAGTCTATCTGAACGCGAGGTTATGAAAATGAAGTGGAAAAATGACAGGAAAAAGGTGAACAAATGTAGGAAAATCAAGCATTCAAACATTTGTCAAAAACACAAGTACGCAGCTTAGAAAACAGGACACTTCCTCAGCACACTGAGTCCTCACTGACTATGTGGCGTTCACAGACAGTTTTCTGCCCACGGAGAGCAGTGAAAAAAAGGGGGTGGTCCCCACAGATTACTCACCCTGCAGAATGTGGATCCGAGAGCCTGACTTCAGGTCACACAGCTGAACTTTAGGGTCTTTGGTACCAACTGGGGACACATGATACAACACAGGTGACTGTACAGGGATCTCACACTGTACTTAGCAACTGCCTAGTACTATGGGATAAATTTGTTTATTAGATTTGGTGTGAGAATTAACATATAAAATATTATTTTTGTATTCTAGATGCTAACAGTGAATTTGTATTGAGCACTTTCAGTGTATAGTTCTGTACAGTAAATGGAAAGATGTTTGTGGAAACTTAAAGCCACATACATATAACTCGCTACATACTAGAGAGTAGTAATCAGAGATGATACTATTTTAAGATAAGTAAGAGATAAGTATGGAACACAAAAAGAACACAAACACCTGGGCTTGTTTAGCAAATGTTGACATTAACTGTGACTGCGGTTTTGACATTTCCTAATATGACACATGAAGGAAAGTGATTTGTGCCAAAGAAATGGCTGGACAGCTTTTGAGGAACAAACAGCTATATCTATAGCAGCCTTTGACTGAAAGCTACAAAGAATCCACAGTTTGTTTCTTTACTGCATTCCTCTCCAACAGTTAGAAAACATAGAGAGAGAGAGAGAGAGAGAGAGAGAGAGAGAGAGACATACAATGACAGAAAGATAACTAGATAGATAAACCTCGATAAGTCCGAAAATATTTGAAAACTGGTCGATCCTGCTCGAGAAGCATGCTACCACAAATTCCAGACATATTCAAACCAGTCTGTCTGACCATGCAACCCTGTAACCTCTGAACACATCTGTGGGGATTCCTACTTCGGTTCAAAAACAAAGCCCTTTCAGCCAAAGTTGACTTTTGGACACACATATGCAAAAATACACAACAACGACACAGAACGCACCTGCTACGAGACTGTGCTTTCTGGCAATGGGAGACATGTGGTGACAATAGACGTTCCCCTCAAACTGGAACACCTCTGCTGGCTAAAAAGAACATGCAATTTAAGAAATGAACACTAAAAAAATATTTTAGCCATACAAAATAAATAAGAGCAGACATAAGAACACTTTAACACAGTCCCAAACGTGAAGCAACGGACCCTCTAATCAAATACATATAAATGGTTGTATGGAGGTCACATGACTAAAATAACATATATGGGAGTTTGACTTCAGTGTTTAGATTCGGCTCTTCTGAAAATACGTGAAGTTTGTTGTGGTAATGTAACAGGACATCACGACATTGTAAGGATGTATCAGATCAAACATTACAGCTGAGAAACCAAGGCTGGAGACCAGTCAATAGACGTGTTCAGATATCAGTTACAATGCAAACAGAAATCGAAACAAAGCCAACCCCTCTCCACAGTTCACATGGGATAAGAGCCAACAATACAAAGAACAAGGTACTGTCCTTAAACAGAAAGTCTATTTTCTCAGAGAATTCGATGACAAATTCAGCCCTCAAGTTGAGCATGGTCACATGACTTTTTTAACGTAAAAATATTGGACTAAAATGCGACAATATGCATATTTAAAGCACCTTTGGAACAGATTAATCATTAACCTGACAGAACAACGTATAAATAATGACAGAGTGGTGGTTATAATTTAACTGTTCAAATCTTTACTTTTCTAATGTGAACAACTAGAGCAACAGGAAGGTAAATGTAGAGGAGAATGGTATGAGGCAGTGAGTGTGTGAGAGAGAGAGAGAGAGAGAGAGAGAGAGAGAGAGAGAGAGAAAATACACCTTCAGAGTTTCTGTATCCCACACTTTCATGGTTTTGTCGAAGGAGCTGGAGACAAACATCCCTGTGTCATGTGGGTACCACTGAACCGTCTCCACGCTGAACTTGTGCACGTGGCGACTCGACCTGTACCAGTCACCACATTTACCTCTTGTTTAAATGGTATAATATACACTCACTGATAAGAAATACTGCTCTCTCAATCACCTCCAGAAAAGTAATGTATATACCAAGACCTTTTCTATCACAAACCTTAAATTAAATATTAAGATATCAGTTATACTTGTAAATACCGTCAACACCTGTTAAAAATATGAAATGCCTCACTATCATGCCATACTGTACTGAGGTTAACCTTTCACCTACATTGTATTCACTTTTCCAACTGCAGGCATCATTTCATGAACCCATGAGACAGAAACATTTAGTTCATGGTAAACAGCGCCACCTGGTGGGACGTTTTGCTGATGTCTGTATTTTGAGTTGAGGCTCACCTGCCCACGGTGCATATTGCTTTGCATGTGTACTGTGGCTTCTTACTGTTGTTTTCCAGGTCATATATGGCAATAACTCCATCTGACCCTCCTGACAGCATACTGGAATATAAACAACACGCGACGACAAAGTTTTCAAAGGAATGAATTTGAACATTTATGGAAAAGAACGACATCTAAGTGTAGACAAAAACTGACTACCTTTGGCTTTAAAGTTATATTGATTAAAAAAAAAAAACAGAGCCATAAATTACAAGTACTGCGTTCACTATGAGCAAGAATGGTGCGACACGTCTCGTGCTTCTACACTCCTTGCACTGCACAAAGAAAGGTAATAGGGGATTACTTACTATCGACCCTCAATAACTTCAATGTCAAGTGTGTTGACGCCGTTTCCATGGATTTGAGCCACATCTCTGTCAGAATTAAGTTCCAAATTCAAGACCCTAAAAACAAACAAATAAAGAAACAAACAATCAAATTGCACAGAATACCGCCGTTGTTATGTCGTGATAAATCTGCGGGAAAACTCAGACTGCCCCTTTACTGAATAATTTTACTACCTCACTTTCAAGAAACTGAGTTCATCATCATTAGCTACTGCTAAAACATTAAGTGTAAATTGTTTCTTGTCAGACTGAGTTTCCTTTCGCGATGCCACAAGTTTCTAAACAAGCTTGAGAGTCATGGCAAAAGAGATAGTTGAACTCGAATAGTCCACCTCTGCTTTACCTTCGCGTTGACTCGGCGCGTCTAAAACGAATAGGGTCGTCTAGTCCTGTCTGTCTGGCGGCCAGAAAACTCAACATAGCTCCAGATAAAGTGGAGCTGTAATATTATTAATGGCCACAATTTTAGCAGAGAGCAATTAAGCTATACTAGCCAAGTGGCTGGTAGATTATGTTATGTGTTTCTATCCAGCTAGCTACCCATAAGAAGAAAATCACGAATATAAGTAAATAAAGCAATCACACAGACGTTTTCTAGGTCTGTGAAACCGCTGAGATTTATCTATTTTTACGGTAATCTCTCGAGTCATTATAATCGAAACATTCAGCTGCTTCTGAAAATACAATCTATCTTATGTTTATATACACAGCACTCGACCATGTACAGGCAGCCATGATGTGACGTCTAACGACATTGTACTAACGAATATTCTGATTGGTTGAAGTGCATACCTAAACCAATCATATGATAGTTCACTTCTTGCGCATGGTCTAAATCCTGACATTTGTGTAACACGACTTCTAATGTCAGGAAAGGTAGCATGAGAGCGAGCAGTAAACACTAACTGACATTTCAATTCACAGGACACAATAATGAGTCGGATCGCTAATTTTTTACGCAGGTCATTTGGAGTAGTAAAAGAACACGTCGGGACAGATCATTTAGGAAATAAATACTACATTATTCCAGAGCAGAAGACATGGACTGGTAAGTTGCAGGCTATGTAGCCTCCGTCTATTCTAGAAACTTTGACCGTGGTAACAGTTATCACCAGTTTCTTACAGGCCATTTGGCACAAACGTTTTTAAGTTGTGCTTTGCTTATTTTTAAGGCCACAAATAGCATTTCAATGAAGGGAAATATGCCGACAGTGTTTTCAGATGTTAACAGTTGCAATCTGTGCCCTTGACCCTGTAAGTAGGCTGTACTTCTATACGCATCAATCTCACGACTTTAATATTACTGTACATTAGTCTTATAGCTGGATACCTTAAGTGGGGACGGTTTAAAATGGTGTAGACAATGCACAAAATCCAGTTTAGATTGCACGATAATACGAGGTGTAACTGTGTGTTAACCTACGCGGTGACAGTTACCGTTAATGTTAAAACCAGTCAAATGAATCTAATGGGTTTGTAATAAAGTAGCAGTTTGTTACATAGAGTTATAAAGTCGTTAATTATTCATCAAATCGACTAAAAGGCCCAAGTTTTATGTGGTTTCAATTACATTAACATACCGACCAATGAGTTTTAATGTATGGAAATCATTTTTGCTATTTAGTCTATCCCTCTCTTAGGCACACTGTAGCTAAGCTGTTGGTTCCTGTTACACATTTAAATCACACCCTGGAATTACATAGGAACGCACTGTTATTATTTACTGTTTTATTACAGAGAAAATGTGCTGGGATGCGATCAATTCCTACTGCTGTGTTTCCCAGAAACCGCCGTTAGAGGGAGCAAGTGATTGGTTTATTTCTAAGGGTCCGTAGGCTATTCACGCTATCATATTTATGAAGGATCCATGGCGATCCCAGGAACATTAGCCACAATTGAATAACTCTTCCACCAATCCCCCAAACCTCCCCGAATATAATGATCTAAAATCCTTAAATATCACTTATATTGGAGAGGCACCAGCAGCCAGTTTTTATCACTACGTCCTTTCAGAACTTAAAGTAATTTCACCGAACCAAATTAATCATTTAAAGCCTTAAATGAAAGAACAGATACAGCTGTGTCATTCTAAGGTAAAGTTTCAGGGTTTTTTAAACAGCTAACTTCCCTATCGGATAATTCCAGCAAGTGTGTTAGTGGGCTAATCTGTCTGGGAGACTATTGCTCTTGACATCCGTAGAGTTTTGCTTAGGTGTGATTGACACGATCTAAATTAATGCATATTTACCTAGTCATCTTTGAGTAGATATTTTCCAAGTGAAGGTGATGGAACTCTGTTTTTCTAATGGCTCTTTAAAAAAAAAAAAAAAAAAAAAAATCTAGTGTCTTGTCTACACTTCAGTAATTTCTGTTGTTTGCTATACAACAAAGTTTTGACCCGTGTGATACAGGGCAACCATCTGATTTGAAGTGACAGTGCACATTTTTGCTTAATGTGTTTTGAAGGCAGTAAGATCTGAAAGTAGGGCATGTTCAGAGAGTGAAATTATAAAATGATGACCCTGAAAATTATGCCTCCCATTAGAAAATGCATTGACAATCTCCAAAATAATAGAAGCTAAGGCACTGCTATGTGATCAAAGCATAATAATAATAATAATATTAATAATAATAATAATAAGAAGAAGAAGAAGAAGAAGAATGATGATTATTATTATTATTGCACATGCTTAACCTTTTTTATTTATTTTCCTCTATACACTCTCTCGTGTTTCACATTTGTGCTTTGAGAGAGAGAGAGAGAGAGAGAGAGAGAGAGAGGGTGTGTGTGCTCTGATTTTTGTTCACGTTCACGTCTAAAGCAGCAGAACTGACATGATGGGTCATTCAGAGATGCCCACAGCAGGGACCAGTTGCTTTGAGCTGGCAGATGATGTGGTCTGTCAGCGTGCAGTGAAGGTTAGGCAGGCAGGCAAGCATGCAGGCTCAAAGCACATCATTCTTTAAAGAGAACTCCCCCCCCTCCCCAAGCCCCCATTCTGGTAACCATGACGACACCTCCCTCCCTCACTCCTCGCTCTCCAGGCCCCCCCCCCCCTTTCACTCCATGGCATGCACTTCACAGAATTACACACAGACAGGTGAGAGTCTCATTAATATTCATGAGGGTGGGTTGTCACTAGGACCAGACCATAATCCCACCCTTCATCAGAACGTGATACCTCATGACTGGGGCTGTCTCAAATCTTTCCATGGAGATCTCTCCTTGAGGCTGTAAAAACGCAGATGTAACTGTATGTTGACAGCTGTAACCCCACACACAAAGACATACCAACATCAGCACCTTACTCTAGCTCTCGCTATGTCAACACGTGAGATAGGGACCAGTTTTGCTCAGGCGAAAAGAACAGATTTCTAGTGCAGTGTACTTACCTGATGGGTGAAGGAAAACAAAAGCATGAAAACTCAGAAATAACTGAATTGTAAATATTACCAGATTAAACATATGTCATCCTCTACAATGACTTTTTTTTTTTTTGCTTGCAGGAAGGATCATTCGGGCCAAGCGTACAATGGAGCCCTCTAATCCAGCAGAATACCAGTATCTGGAAGGAAGCATACCTTCTGAGTGGGATGGTAATGTTGCAAAATTTATTGGTTTTGGAGATGGGCGGTTGTGAACTGATTAGATATGACTGCAGCAAGAGTACAATTCCTCATGGCACATGCCCTACATCTGGACTTCTCAAATTCAAGATCTAGGTGCCATTAGTCAAAAAAAATAACTATAAATGTAGGAAACAGAAACAGCAGATTGTGAGATGACAGAAAGGCATTTTGAAGCATTGTTCTAATTTAAAAAAAGAGGAAAAAACCATCAGATTAGTGGGCTATAAGTGTAAATTTGAATATGCTTTGCGTGCAAGCTGTATTTTAGACAGCATACATAGAATTCACAATGTTTTCTCTGAAGTCAGTTTTCAAGTTTTTTTAACCTTGAGTCACCCTTTTCTTCCAGCTTGGATTCGAGGCAGAAGAAATCAGCCACCCACTCTTGAGGTAGGTTGTTTTTCTCGTATTTCGCGGAGAGGGGCTATGTAAGTGTGGTTAAGGGTAGGATGTCTCTCCTGTGATTTGTGGAGCGTATGTGTACACACATTTTAACTCCAAATCTACAAGAAGCCTGGTATAGCAAAAGTGTTCGAAAGAGTACACTTCCTCACTGATTACTATGAATTTACTCATGAAATCGCGGTGCTGAGTTATGTGGTTTGAGACACAGCAATGGTACTAAGGAACCTCTGAAGTCCAGGTGATTGGCCTGTGAACTGTCCTTAACAAATTTCTTACGTTCCTCAACCAACCTCTCTTATCTTAATATAGGGAAAGACATGAAGAGTTTGACTCAGGAGTAAGACTCAACTATCCCTATCACTGTTCTGATGTGACGCTGAAATTAACTTATCGTCGATCTTCACAAAGTCCCAGTCAGAAACTGTAATACTGGTTTATAACTAAGATACAGCCATTTCCATAGTAGTGTCAGTTACATGTTGTCTTTTCTTTCTCTTCATGATGTACAGGAGCTGATGAAGAACGAGTCATACAGAAAGAACATTAAGGTCAAAGCTCAGGAGGCTTTGGAAAAGGACATGGCCCTCCAGGCCAAAGAATATGAGGAAGGGCTGGTGGCACGCCCCTCCCAAACCCAGGTCAAAGGTCATGCTTCTGCCGCACACTTTGGAAAACAAGAGATCAGCGAAGATCCAGTCAGCACGGGTAGCACTTTCCAACCAGGCGCCTGGACTCCCTCAGGAGGGAAAAAATAGAACTTATCTGAATGCCATTGAATCGATGTAAATATGTTTTTCTTTTGTAATTACAATTCAGTACCGTAAAAAAATTTCTCAGTTGTTTTTTTAAATTAAATTCTGATTGAATAATCCGCTGATGAAATTTTGTTCGTGTAGGGGGTTTCACGGTGTAAATTTCTCATAGGTACAGTGCATGAATGAGTTATGGTGTGATGCTAAGGATTAGCAGGAAATAACAGTGCTTCACAAGTGCTTCAACTGCTCTTTACCAAATATTTTGCATTGTCTTTGTGATGTAAAGGAGGATTCATACAACCTGCCTGTCTCTTTAACAGATAATCTTAGCATTTGGAAATTCCTTCATGTATGTTAATTTCATTTGTATATTATCTGATGGATATGGTGTTCTTCATTTACATACTAAAATTAGTGAAGGACTCATGCAAAGTTTTCATCATCTTAAAGTCTTTCTCACCTATCTTCCTCCATGCCTTTCACCTACTAAGAAAGTTACTGAAAAATGACAAGAAATGACAAAAAAAATTGACAGGAACACCTTCAAATCTTAGTCAAAATGACAAATTAATGACTTTTTAGAACATTTTATTACTAAAAACATTTAGGGCTTTAAATTATTTGTTAGCGAATTCATTCTGTGATGGAAAAGGTACTTCATAATTCAATTGGAAAATGGAATGCTGAGTGTCACAACATGAGTGCGGTAGATTTCCGCAGTATGGAGGATTCCAGAAAAATACTGCAGTCTCATCGCGAAGTCCCCCATTTGACACCCCCTCCCCCCGCCATCTTGTACACACTCACAGTGCTGTTTAAGGCCTCCATCTCACCCAGTCATTTGCCATCACCCTTTTTTTTTTTGATGGTTTGGGCAATAGCAGGATTTAGACTGGGAGAAGGGGGGTACTGGGTGTGGGGTGAGCACATTTTACAGAGAAAGAAGAGCATCGTTTTGACACCTCTGCGTCCCTTTATCGTTCGACCTCAGTCTTTTTTGGCCCTTTTGGCTTTGGCAATGTTCTCCTGTCTCCTCTGCTTCTTCTTTTGTTCCCGGTCCCTGGCCTCGATCATCTTGGCGAGTTTCCAGGACAGCAGAGCGCTGGCAATGAACAGAGGAGTCAAGGCCAATATTACGGTGGTGAGGAAGCCATAGGGGTCTTTGGCCGCCCACTCAACTATGTACTCCGCCCATGCTTTGACATCAATCATCCTCTTCAGGAAACCGTTTTCCTATCAGAACAACACGGTTAAATAACAATGAGCTGGTTAAAAAAAAAAAAAAGTTTATTCGAGTGAAGTGGAACAAAGACCATTTCACCTAACAAACTTTAATAGCTTACTATGACAAAAGGAGGTTTCAGGGATATTTTTGAATTAGGCCTACTAATATTAATGGATCTGAAAATATTATCATACAATACTGAAGATAAAATAGAGGTAGATGGAAACATTTCAAAGTGCCTTACTTTTATTTTGGAAGGAAAAAGTGGACTGACATTATAAATCCAAGACTCTTTTTCATAACTGAGCAAGCTTTCAACTTCTCTTAATTTCTCAAAAGAATCTACCAGATCTTTGAAATGTTTTCTGGGCATAATCCATTTCTGAAATGAGGCGCCATGAAGAAAATTGCTTTGTTTTACAAATACTGCTTGTTTGATTCCTTTGTTAGCTAAGGACCTTAACAATTTGCCATTATAGTACAGCTCAGAATTTTGTATTCATCAGCGAGGTGACCACACACTGGGTTCGGTAGTCAAGCAACTCGCAAGATACGTGTAAACCAGGAACAGGGTGGGTGAGGAGGAAGAAATGTTTTGCATGAATTAAAAGTAAATAACGTTTGTCCTTCGAGGAAGAGGGGACCAAAGTTCCTCAACGCAGACGCTAGAAACTGATAAAATATTAAAATTCTACGAAGTAATTTAGTTAAGATGACGTCAGCAAAAGCAGGTGCTACCAGTCGTTAAATTTCCACTGATACATACAGGGATGTAACATGTGAAAAATCGTATATATTTACCAGTAAATTATGAAAAACTGCCTCCGTTTTACCACACAAAAACGCAAACGAGCCAGAAATGTTAACACATTCTTCCCTGGCACTGCTGCGTTTAGAAGCAATTTAATGTTGACTTGTGAATTCGACCTAACAATTAGCCCAGTAGGTAGAGAGCTTAATTAACCGATCCAAAATCAGAAAGACACTGGCAAAAGATAGCTCTAAAATCTCTAAACAAAGACAACGTTTACTTAATGACCTGGACGCTGTACATGGAACCGGAAGCTTAGGTCTGGAACACGCTGGGAGAGTTGCGTATATGTGCTTGCTGCACGCCCAATTAATTGGTTAGCTGATAGCTTTCTGACTGAAAACTGTACTTTAAATAAAACTTAATGTACAGCGTGGCGCCGATATAAAATTGCGAGAACCTTTAGAACCCATTTATCCGATCTGAATTTAGACACACGGTAAAGTATGAAGGACTGGCCAGAATGCCGAACCCGCCCAATAGTAAGAAATACTTTCCTCGTTAGCCACCCTAGCCAACTAGCTATTCAGGTTAACTAGCATGATACTGTCTTACTGGATATGCCCACTCATAACATACCCATTAAATACTGAACATTCTTAGATATGAATAGATCTTTCTGGGAGATTATAGGAGTAATCCCAAGATTATAACCAACCTGACAGACCGACCAATTTGTGTCCCGCGCTGATTAATCACAGTCACAAGCCGCAGAGAAAAAAGCGGAACTTCAGTTCTGTGTCGCTGTCTCTGGATTCTACTCTGCATGTAGGGAACTGTAGTTTTTCTTCAACAAGCTTGGCGTCGACATTGACACGCGTTTGTTTGCGTTTGTGAACTACACTATTTAATGCTTGGAGACTTTTTAGTGAAACATTCGGCCAAGATTAGTGACTTGGTGACTCATCTTCGTGAATAAATTATTGGTAGCATCCTGTTTCCTTTTTATTATTGAATTTTTAGCCACCTTTCAAAATTCTTAAATGCACTGGAGGATGTGGTCCACAGTGGGCTGTTCAATTCCAATAATATTGCCAGCGGGCCTGTTTTCAACGAATATAACCTACACGACGCCTAACAGTCGAGTGCATATCAAAGGGAGAGGGGAGCAAAACAAGAATTCCCGAAATGACCACCAGTAACATTAGCACACGAACGAAAGCTTAACTGTCACTGTTTAAAGCAGTGTAGACTGAGGTTTGAACGGATATCGAAATATACGGACTATTTTACATTATTTTGCACATATTATTTTCAACTTGTGGATTCACAAAATAGCGAAACTTAATGTCAAAGTAATATAAAATTAAAGATAGAAAGACAGATAGATATTTTTTTATTTTATGGATTTTCCAGTCATGAGCGGGTTCGCACGACATATCAAATGCTTTATGCTGGGGCCTTTTTCTGTATCGTTGGTGTGGTTGGTAGCTAGTGTAAGACAAGATAGTATCATTTAGAGATTGGCCATTAGACAATTGTCTATAAAATTTGACTACAAAAGAGAACTGGCGTATCACTCAAAAACCTGTGGGGAATTTTTTATGTAAAGCAGAGAGTCAGAAAAGCTTTCCAAGTCAAAGACAGAATAGTACTGCAGGGTCAGGACTCCGCCCAGGATTGCTAAATGAAGAATTGTCTACTTTTGGGACTACCCATAGAATTATAGAACCAGTATGGGACCACCCTACTCTTTTCCTGTTTTAAACCAAAGGTTGGCAGCGGTTCATAGTACCACCCCTGTTTATTAATTTTACTACATGAGGGCTTTGACAACATCAGAGAGCACCGCCTCCATTACCAAAAAAGGAGAGTCGATCCATATATGTCAACCTGTCGGGGAGCGAGGACCCTTTCTCTTCCTTATCCCGTTAAAAAGCACGGAGACTCGATCAGGGATATAGTGCTACCATGGCTGAACGAGTACGGCAGCCCCCAGCGAAGCGGTTCTGCTGCCGGCCCGGCTATAACCCTACTTGCAAACAAGGACAACGGTCGGGAGCTTTGTGTTGCGGTGCGAGCTCCAGCCAAGGCGTAACGGGGAAAATACACAATCCGGAATCTCTACTTGATATAGCAGCTAGGAGGGTCGCGGAGAAATGGCCTTTTCAGAGGGTTGAAGAGCGTTTTGAAAGGATTCCCGAACCCGTCCAAAGAAGAATCGTGTATTGGTCATTTCCAAGGAGCGAAAGAGAAATATGCATGTATTCCTCTTTTAGTATAGGCGGAGATGAGAGTACGGTATCGGGCGACAACAATGACGAGACTCGCCTTCCTTTTCAGAGGGGTATAGCTTTGCTGGAGAGTGGCTGCGTTGACAACGTTTTGCAAGTCGGTGAGTTCAGCTTTCTTAGAATCTATCGCCCCTGTATTTCCAATTACCTCATTTCGGTTGCCCTCGGATATCCAAAGGGAAATACCCACGCACATCACTTCATTACTAAGCCTAGAAACGGTAACACAGAAGGCTAACATTGTAAATGTGGAGAACACCTGACTAGAAAACAATTCACGACACCCCGCCTCCTTTTTGCTTTTCACTCTTTATATAAATAAGCTAAAAATGACACAAACAGAACCATAAAAACAAAACGTTCCGTGAAATCCACCTCAAACATGCTGGTCCATTGAAGAACAACAGTTTCGGGTATAGGGAATTTCCTTGGAGAAGGAGACAATATTGAGAGCTCTATACTGTAGGCTGTGGTGCGTACCTCCAATGTCTCGGCAAGTCCCTCTAATCCAAAAATCCTTTCTTTTCTCTTTGGGAGTTTCGTAACCCATTTTCTCCTTATTTTGTTCTCTCTCGGCTGTTTTGTTTTCCCTAATATACACGTGTCGATGCGCGCGCACGTGTGTGGTCTAAGTCCTTTAACTGTTCCTTCCCTCACCTTGATTGACAGAAGCCCTCCGCACAATGTAAGTCTGTGAAACGGTTTGTATGCGAGGGAGTGCCAAACGCTAATCTACAGCTGCGTGCAATACAAATAGGCTGGCTGTATTTGGATGACTCTAGACTTGACTCAGCAACATGAGTTTCAGTCAAGACACCCCTCCCTTGGCTTCTGATAGAGGGAGTGGTGATTACTATTGTCCACTCTTCTCTCCAAACAATTTACAAACATGTTTTGGACTATGGGTGGATGCTGATACTGTAGGCTCAATTATTTTTTTATCCTTAATGACCAGGATTTGCAGTTAAAGAGCTCATGCTGGTGATGTCAATGATAAATGTCAAATGACTCCGGGTATCTTATCTATGATGGGCGAAGTTACCTTATCACTGCATTTTCCCTATCATTTCCCACAAATTAGAGTGAAACACGTCAGAGTTTAAGATAAATATATCTGTATTAACCTAATTGCTAAATAGAGTGTACATGATTGACCTGATAAATTGTAAACTGAAACCTTTGACTTTTCTACTTTAACTTACAGGCTTTGTGTAAATATATATTTGATAGGGTTTGTTCTTGTGCTTTTTGTTCTACAAATCTTTATCTATTACTGCTGTGTGGTGGAATGAAGCTTCAGTCTTACAGCTTTAGAACTGTATGCAAATGTAAAAAAAAAAAAAAAAATCATAGTTATATTTTAATGGAAACATTTTTTTTCTACTATAGAATTGTCTCCCTGCTTTCATGGACCAAAAACGAATGAGAGTGGGAAAAACTCCTCTCACATTTAATCCACTAGTGGTTCCATTAACACTATTTTCATTTTGATTGTATTGCATTTGTGGCCCTGTCAAGTTTGGCGGTAATAACAACAACGGAACGCCACACTCAGCATTCTCCTCTTGCTATCCTCCCTTTTTGTTCTTCTTTTTTTTCCGTTTATTTATTTCTTCCTCGCCACTGGTCGCTGAAATAAGCAGAATGACTTCCAAGCCACTGCTCTCACTCTGGAGAGGAAAGTGATCCAATCACATGTTAATGTTCCAGATTGGGATTTTTGTGTGTGTGTGTGTGTGTGTGTGTGAGAGAGAGAGAGGGAGAGAGAGAGAGAGAGAGAGGAAGTAAATGGTGCAGTGCAGACTAGGAGAATATTGAGGCCGATGTCTTGTCAAAAATGTGCGTTAGTTGTACATTTAACTGGATTTTTTTAGTTCTTACTCACTGAAGCAAATGCTGCTATCAACTCTAATTCAGTCAGAGTTCTTTCCAAAGTTACCTTGAACCTCCATATCGGGACTCATTGATATATTGATATACCAGGTTACATAGCTTATCTGTGTGTGTGTGTGTGTGTGTACACACGCTCTTCCTCAGCTAATGACATATTTGTTCTCAGGCAGGCACTGAAAGGCCTTATGTTAGCTGCATGGAAAGAGGTGGAATTTAGATTCGGAAAGAATGATTCTTCTATTTTTCCACCTGATCAATGATCTCTCCTTTTCTCTCTCTCTCTCTCTATCTCTCTCTCTCTCTTTCCACCAGTGTCTGTTTTTCATTTGTGCATTACGGTCAGGCCTTCCCCCACTGCTACCCACTCAATAAATCACAGTATGGTTTCAATGGCACCTAGCGAGAAGCGATGACTGAGAACACGCTATTCTCTCAGAGCAAGGCAAATACACGTACGTTTTAGCCATCCAGGTGTAGGCTCTTGGACCCTTTTTTTCTTTCTTTCTTTCTTTCTTTCTTTCTTTCAAAATTGATGTTAAAAGCACTCCAGCGATTTAAATTGTTTCTAATGCAAAACCTACAGAAAACTGAATTCAGCTCTCTCTTTTTATATGTTGTCTTTAGAAACAGGGTTTATTTGTAATTGACAGGAATTCCAAGCACCTTCTTATCGTTCAGAGGGCTGAGGTGCATTCAGCTGCTTGACTTGTTTCTAACACGCAAGCACATACATGTGAACACTGATTCACACACCGTCTCTCAGCATTTGGGATGCCAAAAGAGGGATTGTCCTGGCGCCTCCGAATAAACAATAACACGAGAAGATAAGGGCTTACCTAGCTCTGACCCCACTCCTCAGCACTTGCTCAGTCAGCGGTCCCATTCCTGCCCCCGCCACCCCCGCCCGCCCCCTCCTTCTGGGAGTTTGTTGCCCACTGACCTTCTCAACTCAACCTCTGCATGTTCAGCCAGGCTTTAAGAGGTCTCCTTGGTGCCTGGCAAAGAGGTTGGTTTGTGTAACTGTTTTTCCCTCAGTAGGGAACGTATAAAGCACTGAAGTAACATAGCATATGTGTGTAACTCTTCTTCAGACGTGTTGAGTTTGTGCTTTCTAGAATTCAACACTGCTCACATGACAGCAATCTTCTGATTGTTCATCATAAAAATTCTCAAACAGAAGGAACTATGCGTAAAGATGTGAGGTTTTATGAGCTTTTTTATTTTATTTTATTTATTTTTTTTTTATGAGTGTTTTTTGTGAAAGTGTACTTTTTTCGTGGGGATGCAGGTGCACAGAATAAGCGAAACTTGAGGAAGAAGCTAATGTGCGTGGGTGGGTTTTTTTTTCTTTCTTTTTTTCAGTCCCGTTCAGTCTTATTTGGGACATTTCTTTTTTTTATGAGGGGGTATGTTGATACACACACTTGAACCCGGCTGGAACCTGAATGACTCTTTATGCCTGAAAGATCTTTGAGTGTTCTTGTTATGGTCTGGAATTTAGTCTTGAATTTTTGACCTCTCTTGTGTTTTCTTTTCTTTTTTTTCTTTTTTTTCCACACTCACCCTCGACGAAAAAGTGCTTCAGGGGAATAGATCAATTAATAAGTAAATGAACCATCTATCACATCAGTTGGGGAGAATAGTCCGCGAGGAATAAACCTGTGTAAAAATCACATTTCACACGCACAGTCATATTGTTTTTGCAATCTTTAGTGCTCATCTTTTGTAGGGTGGCTTTAGAGACTGTTTTTGTCTTTTCATCTGCACCAGAAGCTGTTTGACAAGTGACCTTTTGATTAGATTGGTGTTGATGTTAGATGCATGCATAAAAATAAAAATGCATGAAGGGGAGAAAGAGAGAGAGAGAGAGAGAGAGAGAGAGAGAGAGAGAGAGAGAGAGAGAGAGAGAGAGAGAGAGAGAGAGAGAGAAATCGGTGGATTAAGACACAGACACTGAGATGGAGAAATAATTGAGTATGTGATCTCGTTTTTCTTTTGTTTGTAGCTATCCCTGAGCTGAAGGTAAAGTGGTTGACCGAGTGAAGGCTGACTGTAGTTATCAGTGCAGTTAATAGAGCGTTTTTTTTTTTTTCAATAAGCTTTTATAAACTCCCTGCTGTGACTTGAAAACCACAGGAATATCAGTGGAGGGTGGCTGTCA
>NC_044495.1:49443793-49503793 GCF_902362185.1 Chanos chanos
GTGTGTGTGTCTGCAATGAAAGCATGTGTGAGACATGAGAGTGTGTGCTGGCCTATTCACAAGACAGACACTTTTTGTTCAAAGCCAGGCCAACCCCTAAAATTTCTCTCTCTCTCTCTCTCTCCCTCTTTCTTGCCCCTCTCCATCTGTGGCATGCGTCTCTTCCCTGTGTTTTGCCTTAACTCTGAGCTGGGACCAAGTTTCCATTTTCCATTTATCAAGAAGAGGTTCTGCAAATTTGCTCCTAATAACTATGACTTATTTGTCCTATATACATAATGAAAAATTCATTTGCTCGGTTGCTAAAGACATGAACTTTTGGGATATAGCTTTTTACCTTGTAACATATTTTCACCTATATCCTTTTACATTTGCCACCATGGCATAAAAACCATCATATCATTCCATCTAGTGCTCCTTATCCCTTTTTTCTACCAATTTATTGAACATTTTACCCCAAATGTGAAGGCAGGAGATCAAGTAAACCGAGTAAATTAGATTCCGCTCATCTTTCCATAACCATTACCCTAACTAGTTGAGATCAATGATCCATCATGGGCTGCAGCCGGAAGCTCTCTGGTAAGAGTAACGTTAAACAAAGCTATATGGTAACCTGATCCAAATGGAATCCAGGTTCGATCTGGATTCAAAGGCATGAATATCTCCGCTCTGGTGGGCACCAGCGAGGGAGAGAGTCCATATGTTCTTTAGAAGTCTTCACATGCATGGACAGTTGGATGTACAGAGCTACACAGCTGCAACAAGGAGGGACTGTAACAGGAGATGATGGAGGGCAACCTGAGAAAACGCAACCTGAGAAAACGCACATGGACGTAGGTGTTCCATCGCAGGCCACATTCCCCTTTTCTCCTGCCATTGGCTTTATGTTATATAAGGGATTAAGCAGTTTTCACTGTCGCCAGTTGTCTTTGTCATCCAATTCTACACAGCTTTGGGAACGTTTTAAAACTTGGCGTTTATAACATGGAAGCTTAGAGAGCTGGGAAACAAGTCTTGGGTCCAGTGTTGGAGTAGAATGGTGGCTCCTTAAAACCGGTTTCCGTGGTAATTCCAGCATTTCCATTCTCTTGTGTTATTCTAAGCTCAAACCAGTCCTGCTGACGTAGCTGATCTTGACAGTTGGTCACTATTTGTTTATACAAATAAGGGCGTGTTGAGACCCGAACAGAACAGGAAACGTCTAGGGGTGCCTGAGGAGCGTGTTGGGAAACATTACAATGGGAGATCTAATAAAAAAGATCTCCACAATGATGTCTTTTACTATTACTTAATTTAATGTGTAGTCCTAAACAGGACCACAGATGTCTCATACAGTAGAAATATAGACGAGACCTCAACCGCTCACGGCTTGCTTAACGTTTACAGCCTGGTTCGGTTTATGCCATGCTGGTGAAATGTGTCGATTCACAGTTTAACTGAAGAGCGCCGTCTCGAGTGGTTCAGTCCGCCACGCGTAAAGACTTGGCGTCTCTTAATCAACGTAGGAAGTCTCGGGTTTCGTCAGGTCTTGCTTGAGAAAAGGACGTGGGCCAGTTGAGGAGGGTCTTATGAAATATGGTGCTAATCATCAAAGAGATAGACACTGATACCACTGGGCCTCTCTCTCTCTCTCTCTCTCACTCTCACACACACTCTCTCTCTCTCTTTCTCTCTTTATCACTCCCTTCAGACAGAGTCAAATATCGATGGAAAGAACGGATCAGATCTTGGGATATCCGGCGTGCATTTACTCTCAAAACAGGATCATCTTACACGAGGATTATTGCGAAGACAAATTTTAAGAAACTTATACTTGCTTTTTTTAACATGAGCCCTGAGTATTGTCTTTAACAATACTGAACTGTCATTTAGATCTCTTCACAACTCGTGCTGTGACATAACGGTGAAACGGAGTGGCTTTTCATATTCTCTCTTCTAAAATAAGATTTCGAGGACACTCTTAAAGTGAAATAACTCCCCTCACCCGGGAACAAGGCAAGGGTTTGAGTTAGAAAATAATTTAGATTGGACACAGTAAGATAATTAATCTGTTTCTAGATTGACTCAGATATCTCTGTCTGTTTAGGCTAGTACCCACAATGCTCTGTTTAGATGCTGAAAGTGCAACAAGACCCTTTTTTGTCCTTACGAATACGTTTCATACCAGACACAGCACTGGAATAGCTTTGGAGAATCAGAGCAGTTTTAACCGTGGAATCTGTTATTATGAAATCCATGCTCGTGGAAAATGCTGAGGAGAATCTTGTAAAGTGGATTTGCTGTAAAGGTTTACAGTCTCGGTCTCCATACCCGTTTTTTGTTTGTTTGTTTTTTTAAATAGAGAAGTTGGTATAGAGTGAACCGACTCCTCCTCGCGAGCTTATCGCCACTCATTCTATTTCAAAGGCAGAAGTGGTATCTAGGGGAAACCTTTGATGTGGGCCCCTGTGCGTTTGGGTGGTCTGGGGGGCCCCCATGGGTTCATGTCTGCTGCTGCTCTTAAGCCAAGAGTGATTTTAGAGAAGCGGTCACAAGAGGTTTCTAGGGCAACACCACTCTCAGGCCTGGCCTATAAATGACTGCTCCTGTTCCTTTGAGAGAATGACTAGCCTCTTGGACATTCACAGGAACAACACTAAGCCCTTTAGTCAGAGAGAATGGGGGGAAAAAAGAGGAACTCGGGAGTTTATCAAGTTGCATATGAGGTTTTTAAAAGTGACGTGCCAGCTAGTCTAATGCTCTAAGTAGCCTGTTTACTCACGAGAGAAATCTGTGTACAAAGATACAAGAAATTTAGAGAGGGAGACTTGTGCACTGACTTGCATTTTTGGAAGTAAATAAATTAAAACAACATTCTGTAAATTCCAAATTTGCCACTTCCTTAATTCCTGATTTTTTGTTTGTTTGTTTGCTTACTTGTTTTTGTTTATTTCTTCTTTGTATTGTTGTAGTTTTTGACGAACCATTGGGTATTATCCGTACTGCTTCCCTCATTAAATCTAGGGTATGATCTCCTAATGATAAAACTAGAGTGTCTTTCCGTGTGTTTACGTTTTAACACCGCCTTTTGTTTTAAGGTCTCAGCTTTCCTAAAAGGAAATCTAACGGAAATTTAAATTTAGATGCGTGACCTCGTAGAATTCAATGCTCTGAAACACAGCAAATTATTTTAGGTCAGTTTTCTATCCAGTGTTGGCAACTTTTTTTTTCTCTACCCTCCCTTAGCATCCCACTACTTTAAATATTTATCCATCCCTGTGTCTCCAAACACCATGTTTCAAAGTGGTGTGCCCTTTGATGTTCATGTTCTACATGTATACCAGCATTAAGGGCTCCAGTGCTTTGATAACACATTAATGAATGCATTATACAGCTCAGGCAGTGTTTCTTTCATAAATGTATAAATGAATACATTAACGCCTTTGCCCCGCCTCCTCATTAATATATGCATGATCTCACGCTGACTCTGTCTCTTTCAAACTCTCGTTATACCAAGCACATCCTCCTAATAGCCCTCCTTTTGTGTACGTATTACAGTTTTTTATGGACCGCTTTGATAAATTTTTTACGACAAAGTTTCAGAAAGCAAGGCTTCCAGCACAAGGAGACAAAATTATATGATTATTTCTTAAATGAGGACACGAACATCGTAATTTTTACATAAAATTAAAAACAAAACAAAACAAAACAAAATTCTTAATCACCTACTTGGTTCTCTGAGCAGTCACCTCGTTTCACAACATGCATTCAAATGGATGTTTCTAGAAGCAGAAAGCATTATATAAATCCATCATATGCCTGCAGCTCAGTGCAATGCAGCACAATCATTAGCTGTTTCCCCACTGCTAGATAAAAGCACACAGGCAACACACAGGGTGACAGACAGTACATTTGGTTAGAGTAATTTCATTATATAATAATGAATTGAGGTAGCAGCCGTATGCATTTCTCTGTATCATTTATCTTCTCTGTTACAGTAATGACAAATCATGTGATATGAAAATGGAAGGGAATTCTTCTCCTTTACATTGGTATGTAAGGTTGTAATCAGAAGGAATATATATATATATATATATATATATATATATATATATATATTTATATATTTATATATATTTATATATTTATATAAAAGCATTAGTCACAGAGGGCGTCCTTTCACAAGCAATCCTCTACATCGAAAAGTTACATTTCTATTAAATCTATTGTGTGTGTGTTTTTTTTTTTTGTTTTTTTTTTAAATCGAACTCGCCTGACTGGTCGTACCCAAAAATATCTATGGACATGCAGGTATTACTTGAATAATTTAGTAAATCAGACAGCTTACTTCCAGTGTGGCTCACAATGATTGAGTTAACTGAAATATGAGGACTTTTCAGAGTAGGCTTGATACTGTGGTTTGATACTGACTGTTTTATTTGAAAAGGCAGCTATTTTAAAAAGGAGTTTACACATCTGTTACCACAGTGATATGTCACTCTTGTCCGACACAGTCGTGTCCAGACTACACGGCGTATAATGCAGGCTTTTGGTGTCAGAATGGGTAGGTCAGCATTTGGTTTAATGCTGTGCAGATTTTTCTTCTGTTCTGAAAGTCAGAACAATCATGAAAACTGCAATAAACTGGTGATTCCCTCTACTGGAGAAGAGAGCGAGTCAGAGATAGATCAAACATTATTCAAATGAAGGCCTCCATTATTGATGTTTTCTCTTTGGCTGTGCAAGTAAGGGATTTTAAGGCCAAAACATAGATGTCCTTATTGTTAACTCATTCTAACCTATCACGAACTAATCCCTCGATAAGAGCTAGCGTGAATCTGTTATTGTTTTCATTGTATACTGTTTACATACTGAGTTAGCATTTACGTTAGCATCTGGAGCAGACATTTAAAGAAGAAACCATACAAAACAATAGAGAGATGTTTTTTGTAAAGGGGTTTATCTATTGTTTTTTACTTCTAAGAGAGACATAATCACTCTCAGTTGTGGTGATATAAAAAGACACACAGCCCAGGCGTCTCTTTTTCCTTAGTGTCTCTGACAGCACATTTGGGAAGCTCAGGGTCTATTTTCAACAATAAAAATCTGTTCTTGCTTTGTGTCCAAAGCTGGCATAAAACAATTCATTTGGAAGCCCTCCACTTCCAGACCAGACTGTTCGCTTTTCAGCTTCGACTAGTGCCAATAGAAAGATCATGCGATATGTGTAGTTAAGCTAATCAGAGTCCTTAGAATGTCACGTGCTTCTCCCTTTCCATAATCTCCTCAAGTTTGTCCTGCCACAATCACAATTTTTAGTAGATATTGCTGTTTCAAGCTCTTTAAATCTGTTGAAGCAATAACCACTGAGTAACTTGTCTAATTTATTCCGTCTGTCAAGGTTTTCACTTGAGCGGCACGGTGACCGAGCCAGCCACGCCGTCCGAACCTGCGCATGCCTACAACGTAGCGGTCAGCTTCGATCGCTGCAAGATCACGGCGGTGACATGCAGCTGCGGTAACAAGGACATCTTCTACTGCGCGCATGTGGTGGCGCTGTCGCTGTTCCGCGTTCGGCGGCCGGACCAGGTCAAGCTGCACCTGCCCATCTCGGAGACGCTCCTGCAGATGAGCAGAGACCAGCTACAGAAGTTTGTGCAGTACCTCATCGCGGTCCACCACACGCAGGTCCTCCCCACCGCGCAGAAACTGGCCGACGAGATCCTGTCTCTCAATTCCGAGATCAACCAGGTCCACGGTGAGATGCTTGGAAGGTTTTTACGGTGCATGTGGGTGGAGGGGACTGGTCTTCACGGAGATGCTTCAAAGAGGGAAAGGAAACTTTGAAGCTGAAGGAATGTTTGAAGTTGAGAGTGAGGGCAAGCTATAAACTACCATCTCCTAACTCCTCTAGTCAGATGCTCACATGCTAAATCAATAGCATGATCAAGTTATTGATATTTTTTTAACCAGTTACTTTCATGTCATTGATTTGGGTGTAATTAAAACTTTACCATATCCTTAAACCTTTAGTAATTTGGACACGTAATGTTGAAATGAACAATACTATTTTTTTTACCCTGAATATCAAAGAGGGGAACTGGGGAGCTGGTGTTTTTATCCAGCCTTCAAATACACAAAGTCATTGTGCGTTTTTGGACTGCACCCTTGATTTAAGTAGCATACCACTCACCAAAACACTCAAAACATTCAGATCAAATCAGGTTTTCGGTGGTTGAATTTGCTGCTTGTGTGGAATGGTTAAGAATATAGCAGGACGGGGGTTTTTAGAGCCAGGGGTTTAATCGTGTTGTCTGATGGGGTTCAGGTGCCCCAGACCCTACTGCAGGGGCCAGTGTGGACGATGAGAACTGCTGGCACCTGGACGAGGAACAGGTCCAAGAGCAAGTCAAGCTCTTCCTCTCTCAAGGCGGCTACCATGGTTCCAGCAAACAGCTGAACCTCCTCTTCTCAAAGGTACATGTTCCTCCTGTTTTCATCTTCTTCCAAAACTCTGGTAAAGTCAGTTCAGCTTTTAAAGGGGAGGTACTTCAGGTGAATAAACAAAAAAAAATAAAAGAAACTTTGCCAGTGGAATATACATGCAAAACCAAGAATTTTACGCTGTTTCAGTAAGTTCCAATCTATTCCAATTGAGTATGATCTTATTAAATACGCACTAATTTGCGTGTTATTACTTAAGTGATATAGACTCCCCAGAAATGACTTATATTAAAGAAATTAATTAAACAAATCATGAATCATGTGTGCCAGTACTCAAGCATATATATATATATTTATATGAGAGAGAGAGAGAGAGAGAGAGATACAGATGTATATGTGTATATAATAGGGACAGATTGAGAAAGAGTGCTTTATCATTCTCTGTCCTCTGATACAGGTTAGAGAGATGTATATACTTATATAATATATACAATAGGGACAGGTTGAGAAAGAGTGCTTTATTGTTCTCTGTCTTCTGATACAGGTTAGAGAGATGTGTATATATACATATAACATATAATATATATAATAGGGACAGGTTGAAAAAGAGTGCTTTATTGCTCTCTGTCCTCTGATACAGGTTAGAGAGATGTATATACATATATAATATATATAATAGGGACAGGTTGAGAAAGAGTGCTTTATTGCTCTCTGTCCTCTGATACAGGTTAGAGAGATGTATATACATAGATAATACATATAATAGGGACAGGTTGAGAAAGAGTGCTTTATTACTCTCTGTCCTCTGATACAGGTTAGAGAGATGCTCAGACTGAGGGACTCTAACGGAGCGCGCATGCTCACCCTCATCACAGATGAGTTCATGGCCGACCCGCGCCTGGCCCTGTGGAGACAGCAGGGCACCACCATGACCGATAAGTACCGGCAACTGTGGGACGAGCTCGGTGAGAACCGAACCAAAGAAACCGTACAAAACACCAACACAGCCAGGCTTAATACAAAACAGGGCATTAGAGGATGACACGAGGGCCATCCACGTTCGAAAAAGTGAATGTTGTGGTGCAGTCTTAAGCGCTTCATTCCGAATGTGTTTACGCTTAGCTGAGTTACAGGCTGGAAAAGAGACACAGGCATCCCTGTTTCTAACACTGTCAATAGCGAAGAGGTGTGAGAACAACAAACATGTTTGTTTTGTTTTGTTATTGTTTATTAATGTGTTGGCGGTACATGTCCTGGTTTAATGATGTATTTGTTTCACTTGCTAATGACTCTCAATAGCAATCATGCAATTGAGAGCTCTTGAACAAGTGTTTGGGAAAAATAAACAAACAAGGCAGGAGATTTTGCATGGATTAGCAGTTGTTTACTTGTAATCAGGAGTCCTTTGGAATCAGTTTGACTCTGCTACCGTGGCGACAGTGTTTTGTTTTTTTTGTGTGTGTGTTTTTTTTTTCTTTGACTTTTGGTCTCTGTGTAGTGTCTCCATGCCATGTTTGTGTTTTCATTTTGTCTAGTTTTTTTGCCTCTGTGTGTTTTCGGTTTTTGTTTTGTTGCCTTTTTTTTCCGCCTAGTTATGAATCAGTAGCGCTCTCAGATTTTTCCTTTGCCGAAAGGAATGAAAATATGCTTTGCAAAAAAAAAAAAGCAAAAAAAAAGATGCTTTGAAGTTGAAAACATCAGACTTAATCTCAGAAAATGCCTTATCATGTCATGAAATGTCCTAGAAATGCAGTCTCTTTTCTTCTTTTGTCTCTCTCTCTCTCTCTCTCTCTCTCTCTCTCTCTCTCTCTCTCTCCCCTTCATTTACTCCTCTGTAATTCTCCTGAACGCAGACAGTGAAACCTCACACTACCACTACCATACTGCTGTTCTTCCCAGTCTTTTTCAGACTCAGTGTTCCTGTCAGTCTTCTGTTTGCTGAGACCTTTCTCCTTCATTAACTTGCTCCCCGGTCCCTACTTTTCCATCCTCCTCACCTCCTCACTCTCTCCCCTTCTCTGGCTTTTCTTTGCCACACCTATTTCCTCTCCTTTCTATATATATACTTCTCATAGACACACACACAGACACACACATACACACACACATACACACGCGCACACACACACACACACACACACACACACAAATATGTATTAAATGAGCTGCGAACACATTTAACCCAAGTTTGAATTTCACAGAAAATTGACAACATTGGTCATGGTTATGCATTCAGCACATGATTAGTTTTAGTGTTTAATATATGCTGTTTTGAGGGTGAATATCTGAGTTCTTTCCAGCCCTCCACAAGTCATGAGTTTGAAGAATGTATTTGTGTGTGTGTGTGTGTGTGTATGTGTGTGTATGTGTGTGTGTGTGTGTTCGTTCGTTCGTTCATGTGTCCAGGAGCACTGTGGATGTGTGTTGTTCTTAACCCTCACTGTAAGCCGGAGCAGAAGAATTGTTGGCTCAGACAGCTGAGGAAGTGGAATTGCGTGGACGTCTGCCCCTGGGAGGATGGTAACCATGGTAACGAGCTGCCCAATCTGACCAACCCTCTGGCCCAGGGTGCCCATGCTAACCGAGGTGAGAGGCCGAGTGAAAAGCCATGAGGAAAACAACAATTCCTCCTTATTTCGATAATGGCATGAGGCTTGGATTCAAATTTTGCCAAGGGCGTTCTGCTGTTTAAAAAAAAATCTGTGAGGTTACTGGGCCACTCAACAATATTGTCAGTCGAGACATAAATAATATAATTTGATAGTTTTCAGGATTAACTTGAAGTGCTCACAATGATAGAAATGGTAGGATTCAATCTTACTCCTTTAATTTAACTTTGCAATTTAACATCAAAACATCCAGTGGACCACTGTTGGTCTGTTATTAATCCTTTCATCCCACAGAGAGATACTCCTTCTAATTTCACACATACAGCTTGTTTTGAAGATTTTTTCCCTTTTCTATGTATAGAAAGGTCTAGAAAACCATGAAAAGAACCTCTTTAAGGAAACCTCAAGCAACTGCCGTCACGCATGAAAAAAAAAAAAAAGAAAAACAAACAAAACTTATTTTCTGTTAGCCCCCACACTTTGAAGCTTCAGGCAGTTTCACTCAGATGACATGCTTAGCTAGATCGCTGAGGGCATGATCCGGAATGTTCTGCTGGCTCTAACTCCCCTCTCTCTCTCTCTCTCTCTCAGACGCCGCACAGCCTCACCGGACAGTGTTCACACGGGCCATTGAGGCCTGCGATCTCCATTGGCACGACAGCCACTTACAGCACATTATCAACAGTGACCTCTACACAAACTGCCGTTACCACGACAACGCCGAAAGCTCCCTCTTCGACTCACGTGGTTGGCCAATGTGGCACGGTAAGTTCCGAATGGATGGGAAGATGTCTTGCATGACTTGACTGAGAGATTAGCATAATGAATTCTTTCGTTCACTTCCTTTTCTCGCTCTCTCTCTCTCTCTCTCTCTCTTTCGCTCCCTCTCACAGTTTTCATATAAATAGCCCTCTAAAAACAAAGTTGGTCGTACCCCTGTGGTGACTTTTACTCCTTCTTTCTCTTTCTCTTTTTCACAATTCTTATGTTGTTTGCCTTCCCAAAAAGAAGAAATACCTTGATGTCATTGGCAACCATTGTGGTGACATTTTTCTTTTTCCTCTCTCTCTCTTTCTCTCTCTCTCTCTCTCTCTCTCTCTCTCTCTCTCGCCCTCTCTCTCTCTCTCCCTCTCTCTCTTCTTCTCTTTTCCTTTTCATATAGCTTGTCTTCTCAAAAGGAAGAAAAAAAACAAAAAAACAAAACTTGCCAGTGGTACCCCTGTGGTAACTTTTCGTCCTCTCTCTTTCTCTCTTTTTTTTTCCCAGAGCATGTTCCCACAGCCTGTGCCAGGGTTGATGCACTGCGGTCGCACGGTTATCCCAGAGAGGCTCTGCGTTTGGCTGTGGCCATAGTTAACACGCTGCGCATGCAGCAGCAGAGGCAGCTGGAGCATTTCCGCAGGCACAGGAAAGGTCTGGCTCGGATAACTCCGCTGATTTACGCCCCTGCGGTATCAAAAAAGTCGCTTCTCTAGGGCGGAGATATTTTAAGTGAAGTTTTAAGGTTAGAGGTGAAGGTTAAAGTTAGAGGTAAATATGTTTTTTGGTCAGTCTGTCCTCAGAGCATCATTCATACTGACTCGACCAAGGCTCCAGAGTTAAGGATCAGTACACTAGACTAACTGATGGTGGACTGACTCTTCCACACGGGCCCTGTTTGACAGTCTAATTTAGGAACTGAAGAATGTGTGTTGGAGTGAGACGTGAAATTGATGTCTGTAATGAAAAGCTGTGCCGCTGAAAAACGTTGGGTGAAGTTTAACTTGAACATCATTAAATCTGCTAAAAATCTGGATGTTGTGAAAGGCTTATCTATCCCAGCAATGGCAGCTCATGATTAAACAAACCCGTGGAATGGCTCTCTCTCATCTCAGAGTATAAACAGGAGATTATTTTTTCTTCATGTTTGTTTGTTTGTTTGTTTTTTCTTGCAGAGCTGCTTCAGAAGGGGGTGACATCCATCACAAACATGGAGGGGTGGGTGGGGCATCCACTGGACCCCATAGGAACTCTCTTCAGTACCCTGACAGAGGGTGGTCAAATGGGACAGGAGTCCGCCACAGCCGGCCACTCATCAGGTACTTTTCCAGCTAACAGCTGACCCTTATTTAAAAATACCCTTATTTTCAACTCTCTTTATTTCTCATCTTCTACAATATATCCAGTACACTTCTCTCTCAGTTTTGTTTTTTTGTTTTTTTTTTTTAATTTTTGGGTGGACGAGAGTACAGGCGATGCAGGTTTTGTACAATCAGATAGACTCAGCAGGTTAGCTGGTCTCTATAGCCCCTCCATGTTGCGTTTAAACGCTTCTCCACAGCAAACTGTCAGAGGCCCCGTGCTCCTCTGACCTCCGAACGACCTTCGGTGGTGGAGAAGGCGCTAACACAGTCCATCTGTACAGAGATCTAAAGCAAAATGCGTCCAAAGATCGACTTTCACGGTTAATCTGTGGTTCACTTCTTCTCAATCACACACTCGTTTACTTCACCTACTGGTGAAATGGACCGCGCATGTTTTTGCAGCCGGCGCAGAAACTGACCCTCAGATACATTATCAGTCCATCGCAAAGTTTGTCCAGATTTTAATGCTGTTTGCTTTAAGAGTGACCATGACAACCTGTGCTGTGTAGCCAGTACTGAAACCAGTGAGGGGCCAACAGCAGATTAAGAGTTGATTTCCTGTATTAGTTTGGGTTTGAGAGTTTCCTCAGGGAAGCTAGTCAGCCAGAGGGTATTGGTGTCTTTCTCGGTCAAGACTCCTTTCTAAAAAAACATCACTCTTTTTGCAACATTTGCTAGTAGTAAATAATTAATAAGAGAATTTAGAAAAAAAACCTAAAAAACCCCAGAATGATTAATATCTCTGAGTCTCGGAGCTCTAGAAAACATCCTTCTTATGAAATATCACCATTTTGGTGAGGGGTAAATTTCAAGTGTAATTTTTGTATAGTGTACACGTGGCTACCAATAAATAAGGTTATACGATCACCTGCAAGCAATATAGATGAAACATCACTAAATTTTTATCATATTTTTCATTCTGTTTACAAATATATAGTAGAATTATTCAGAAGGATCCCTTAAATTACATAGAAAGTGAAATGGTTACTGAAAATGTTTACTGAAAGTAGAGTTTTGCATGACAGTGTTTGGAAAGATCTGAATGTAAGGCCTGTGTGTCCCTGACGCATGTGTGTGTGTGTGTGTGTGTGTGTGTGTGTGTGTGTGTGAACTAGTGACATAAACTAAAACTAAAGCAGAATAAATTTAAAGCAAAAGGTAATGAACGTATCACCATGAAACCACCGTGCAGACGAACAAGCCAAGTCTTGTCCTGAAGTCCTGGTCCTGGTTCACATACGTTGGTAACAACAGTCAAAAAATAAGGCTAGCAAAACTCTTCGGATTTTTCCCCTGCATTTTGAATTTAAGAATACAGACACGCGCTGCACTGATGTTAGTTTTACTCTCTAATGTTTGACCCCGTGGGTACGCGCGGAGGACAACGTAAGCTAACTCACTTTAAACGACACTGCAGCAGTTAAGCCTGTTTTGATGCCTCTCACAGATGCTGGCGGTGGGGGGAAGCCTGCGGAGGTGCAGAGGCTGCTGGAGGAGGGCGAGTCGTGCCTGACGTTGGCGCTGGAGGTTGCACTGATGGGTCTTGGGCAGCAGAGGATCATGCCCGACGGACTGTACGCCCAGGAGAAGCTGTGTCGCAGTGAGGAGCAGCTCATTACCAAGCTGCAGGAGCTCCAGCTGAACGACACGCTGGTCCAGATCTTCCGCAAGCAAGCACAACTCTTACTAGAAGGTCAGGCAACATCTCATGTGTGTTTTTTTTTTTTTACCTTCAAGGTGTTGGATTAGTTTAGTGAATCCTTTAGTATATGTCCGAATATTTCATGGTACAACTAAAACACATCATTCAGTAGTTATATGTTGTTGGTTTATTTTTAACATGGAGAAAAACTCATGTCCTCACTAAAAATTGTTTGGATAAATTTTGCCCAGATAAAGGAGCATTCTCTCAAGAGCATCTCAAGTAAAATTATAAATACATATCCCAGTGGATTATAGGTAGTCCTGAAATGACACTTTCAGCCGTCATTCCACTTCAATCTGTACGTTAATGAGCTCAGAGCAGGTTACATCAGATCTACAGAAAAAAACGCCTAAAAATAGCCATCCTCTGAGGTTATGAACAGGCGAGGATGTGCTGTGGATCGACAGTTTTGAGTTAAAGGTCATTAAGGTGAAAAATTCATTCTTTTTCGTCGACATCATGATGTGCTCTCAAAGCTACCTCGCTCGTCTAAGACACCAAGGTACCCATGTTTTTTAATTTTTGTCGTTTTGTTTGTTTGTTTGTTTGTTTTTCATTTTGTTTTTGTCACATATTACACACTGTATATTTTCTAGCGCTCCACCTTTATTCCTCTGTCTAAGCCTGAAAAATAACATTCCAAGCCCTCTCTCCTCTCCTGAGAGTGTTGGAAACATACATGGGGTCAATGCATGGGTTGGGGATGATAGAGTTGGCCTAACTCAAAGAGCTACACAGGCCTCTGGTCCCACCCATTGGTTAAACACCGCCTCTCCTTCTGGAGATCAGCCTTCTGTACAGTAGAGAATATACATTTTTGGCCTGGTCATGATCCAAGCCAAACTGCAGCAGAAGCCTCTAATATAATAAGTCTATGACTGCAGCCCATATGCGATGATGTTGAGGTTTTGGTAGAGAGACCAGACAAAAATAACTTTTAATATTACCCATATGGAAAACATAGATCGAGCATGTATGATCTATTTTGGAATCAAGGGGAAGGGTACGGGCCATGTGTGCAAATAAAACACACACACCGCACATGTGTAAAAGATTACCCCACTGACATGGACTCGCTATTGATATTCATGTAAATGGGCTTAAACAAGAAATATTTTGACGCTTTGTTTTGAAAATATCAAGATTATCCTTTGTTTCAAAAGCATTTTACCTTGTGGGGACATGCAAAATGATGAAGTTACGATGTTTAGCTTTTTCTAGATTTTCACTACCTTCTGAGGACATGTGGTTCCCATGGTTTGTTTTTTTTTTGGTAAAACCAAAACACACACATACACACTCACACCTCATAAAAAGTACTTCACAAGCCACATTTTAATTAAATTTTCTTCCTTGTCAACCCACTGAAATAACTGAAGTCGTCTATATCGGTCAGAGTTAAAATTTAAGTTATGTGCTGGACTTTGAGGTCCAGTCTCTCAGTCTCCTCCTCTGCTATTTTTAGTTCTATATACTGTGTAACTGAATGGTTCAAAGCTCAGTGTGCCACATGTACTAATTAGTGGCTGGTTGAACACCCTGTAAGCTTTCAAAATGCAACCAAAGCTACTTTAAACCCCTCAAATAAGCTCTTGCTTATTTTTTAGGTGGACCATACAGTGGTCTTGGAGAAATTGTTTACAGAGAGAGTGTACCTATGCACACATTTGCTAGGTATCTCTTCACCTGTCTGCTACCTCATGATGCTGATCTGGCTTACAAAGTTGCACTTAGAGCAATGCGGTGAGTATTTCTTATAGTTACAGACTTCACTGTGATGTTAAGCTTAACATTTGTGTTTATATGATACAGAGTTACCTGTGTGTGTGACAGGTAAAACAACAATATATGTATAGCTACTCATTTATATACTGTTAATTCATTTTGTGCAATACCAGGGTGATAAAAGTATTCAAATGTTATAGTTTAGTTAAAGCAAAGATACAACTGTAAAGAGGATGACTTTAGTAAAAGTACAATCACCCGTTAAGAAAAAAACAAAAAAACCTTGAGTCAAATGTGTAAGTGACTATGACCGCGCTAAACGAAACAAGTAAGGACAGTTGTTGACAGGTTGTATTGGTGTAAAAAGTATATAACTTCTTTGCTCATGTTGTACTTGTCACACTAAAGCACTTCTACCCTGTTACTTACCACCCCTGTGCAACACTAGGGTGTTTAAATGCAGTGGGTGCGTGTTTCAGTGCGGTCACCTATGTGTGTGTATTTGATTTTGTGGCCGCGCATGGTTGGGTGTGTATGTATGCTTGATGTCACTCGTGCATTTATGACAAAAGTGGAGGATCTAGACTAGACAATACAGAGACGACTGTTGATGTTAGTATAAACCCCACCGCCTCGTTTCCAGGTTACCGGTACTGGAGTCCATGGCAACCTCAGGTGACCTGTCCCACTCCCACCACATTGTTTCTGTGGTTACCAACCGCTATCCTCGCTGGTTCACCCTCAGTCACGTCGAGTCTCAGCAGTGTGAGCTGGCCTCTACAATGCTGACTGCAGCCAAAGGTTTGTCAACAAGCCCTCATAAACTCATTAAGTTCATGTTCCCCTGACGTTATTAAGCCTGGTGTCTCTTCTGTAGCCAACACAACACACCACCAGAAGCTCCAATTACTCATACTGTCTCCTACAAAATGACTTTGCACTGCTTCCTGATATTCACGATCATCAAACGGGTTCACATTTATTGTTTTACAACCGGAGTCATTTGTTTCCATAAGACTAAGCTCTATCTCTGCAGAGTCTGGACAAAGTTGAGGGTCTTATATGTTCTTCATGGTTGTTGGTGTTGGTTTCAGGTGATGGTGGGAGACTTGAAACAGTATTACAGTCCATCCAAAAGAGTATCCACTCTTCCTCTCATATCTTCAAACTGGCACAAGACGCCTTTAAAATTGCCACGCTAATGGACAACCTACCAGACATTACTCTACTCAAGGTGTCTCTAGAACTGGGTCTGCAGGTAACTTAAAAATGACATTATTCAGTCAGTATTAGCTTGTGATAGCATGTATTGGGATAAAAATGAATGAAAATCTGCGCACATTAAATCGAGCTTTTATGATCCGTTTTAAATCTCTCTCACTCGTCTCTCCATCCCATGTTTTGTCCTTCCGCTCGTGTCCGTGTTTTTTCCAGGTGATGAGAATGACGTTGTCCACACTGAACTGGCGAAGACGGGAGATGGTACGATGGCTAGTTACTTGTGCCACCGAAGTGGGTAAGTGTAATAACTCTCTCCAGTCCTCAGTTCAAGGCAACTTAAATTCAGTTCTAATTCAACAGATGGATTGACCAAAGGAGTCCAGCACTAACTCCTGTGTGTGTGTGTGTGTGTGTGTGTGTTTGTGCGTGTGTGTTTGTCTCCTCTTTATTTGCAGGTGTGTATGCACTAGACAGCATCATGCAGAATTGGTACACCCTCTTCACCCCTACTGAGGCCACTAGCATTGTGGCGTCCACCGTGATGGCCAACAGCACGGTGGTCCGTCTGCACCTGGACGGGCACCAGAGAGAGAGCCTGGCCACTAGTGCCCGAACACTCGCTCTGCAGTGTGCCATGAAGGACCCTCAGAACTGCGCTCTGTCCGCTCTCACGCTCTGCGAGAAAGACCACGTGGCGTTCGAGACGGCCTACCAGATCGTGCTAGATGGCGCCGCCACCGGTATGACGTACACGCAGCTCTTCGCTATCGCCCGCTACATGGAGCACCGTGGCTACCCTACACGTGCCTACAAGCTGGCTACGCTGGCCCTCAGCCACCTGAGTCTGGGCTACAACCAGGATACACACCCAGCCATCAACGACGTACTCTGGGCATGCGCCCTCAGCCAAACACTGGGAAAAAACGAGCTAGCTGCCGTTGTCCCCCTAGTGGTGAAGAGTGTGAAGTGCGCCACCGTGTTGTCGGACGTGTTGCGCAGGTGCACACCCAGCACAGTCGGCCCGGGGCTGGTGGGTTTGCGGACGAGCAGGACGGCGGCCGGTAAGTTGACGTCCCTTGACAAAGCCCCGCTCAGACAGCTGCTGGACGCCACCATTGGCGCGTACATCAACACCACGCACTCCAGGCTCACGCACATCAGTCCGCGTCACTACGGCGAATTCATCGAGTTCCTCAGCAAAGCGCGCGAGACTTTTCTCATGGCTCCCGACGGACACCTTCAATTCAGCCAGTTCATCGACAACCTGAAACAGATCTACAAGGGCAAGAAGAAACTCATGATGCTGGTCCGAGAGAGGTTTGGTTGAACCCATTTCAGACTAACGTCCTTTTCCTTTCTTTTTTTTTTTTTCTTTTTGTACACGCAGCCTTTAAATTATTATTAACTGATAGACAAAAGAGACGAAATGAAGAAACAAAAAACCCCGCTCTGTATTACTGTTAATGTTGTCATCTCTTTTCTGTCATAGTTAATGTGATTTTTCATTTTTATTAATATTATCTGTACAGAACTTTTGTTTGTGGGTGTGTGCGTGTGTGTGTGTGTGTGTGATGTGAAAATTGCCCATTTATTTTGGGAGAGGAATATTGTTATAGTTCATTATTATTATTATTATTATTATTATCATGTGGTTAATTATTCCTGAGTGTAATGTGGCAAAGGCCCGTGTAGAGTAGTTCACCTCTTAAAACGCGTCGTTGCCTCAAAAGGATGTGGCTTTAAATTCTATCGCAGAGCACCTCAGTCTGAGGGTAATAACACTCCACGGTTTCATGTTAAACCCTAAATGATTTTTTAGTCGCACTTAAGCCGCTGCTTTTCCATCCTTCGATTTGTCAGCAGACACTTGGTATGCTTTTAGCAAATGCCTCATCACAAGTAAAGCAGAGAATATGTGTGAAGAGAGTATATATTCTCTATATGTGCAGAGTAAACCGGCTCTGTTCTATACATTTTACGTCTTATATACAGTATATACTACCTACAGAATGCATCAGAGGGCAAGGCAGAGCTCAATTCATGACATTTATTCTTTCCTGCTCCCTTTTACCAAACAGCTTTTTATCATAGATGTGTTTATTTTAGTCTAACCAGAAGGTTTTATCTTAAGACTGAAAAGTTCTGGCACACAGAAATAAGAGCAATTCCATTTAGAATATTATGGAAACCCTCCATAACTATCAGTATGAAAATCTCCCAGAAACATAGTTTTGTTTTGTTTTATTTTTTACTGAAACACTGTTTACCAGGTTAATACTTCCAGAGCCAGCTCTATACAGGCAAAGCTTTAGCTGACTCATATAGTTATTATGGTAATAACTTCTCATTCATTTGATTTTTTGTGAAGCTGCTCGAAAAAGAATTTTAAAGATACAGAAATTCCCTTGCTTGAGCGTATTGGCTTATGAATAAGGTCTATACTGATATGGTAGCAGGATACAGTGTTACAATGCAACATTAAAGGTCAGCCAATATCAATGCTTTAAATGTTTGTGTGGACTGAAGCAGCCATTCACCTTCCTTCTCAGGGAAACTGCCACTGTTAAGGGACACAATGGTAAAATTGTAACAATATAAAGAGGAAAAAAAAAAAAGAAGTCTCCCATTCTTGTACTGTAAAGATGTGTATAGAGTAGGTTTAGAATGTGAAAGTAAAACAAAATCTATGTGAACTGATTTATATGAAATATCGTATGTGATGTGAATTACTTGAAACAGTAGTAGCTTTTTTTTTTCTTCTTACCTGAAGAACTAAGACTCACCTTGCCAAGTAAGCTCTTTAACAAGATGCAGGATACCTTTCACGGGCCAGAGGTAATCAGCGCAACACTGTATAGCACTCAGGTTTGTAGGGAAACGGTAAAACATTGGATTTTTATCCTGAAAAGATGTTCACTGTTTCAGACGCCGAGCTCTGTGATAATTGTATCGCAACGTCAAAAGTCTAACAAATGTTGATAGAGGGAAGGAAGCATTTTATATTTTTGAAATCGACCCCCCGCCTCCAATCAGTGTTTTCAGCATTAGTATTCTTTATCTTCTTTCTTGTCAGGACCTTTGCCTAAAACCGTTTCTGTTGAAATCCAGTCTGTCTTGCACACTTCAATTTAACTGATTATGTATCCATTACTGAATTCTCAGTTGTGAGAGTAGGGTCTGCAGATGCTGTTTACAGCGGTGGTCCTTGTAGGAATGGACGGAGAAATTCTGGCCTACGTCTGTCCGTCTACGGTTCTGATTTCAGAGAACTCATTGTGATGTCTTATCAAACTCTGCAAATATGGATGTCAGTACTATCGTAATACTACATCCTGCTTATGGTATGTTGTTATGAGAATGTCATCATTATTCTGGGAAAAAAAATTAAAGGAGTATCAGTTCAGCACTTGATGTTTAGAGAGACGTTGTGTACATCCGACTGTTCTTTTTTTTTCTGAAAGAGAGAATGATCTTTTATTTATTTGTTTATAGTCAGTTGATAGTCTTATTTATGTCTATTCTTAAGTATTCTTTGAGATAAAGCTGCCTCTTAATGCTTAAAATTAACCAAACTGGAATTCTAACTACCAAACATGTCGTAATTAGTGTTAAATGACAAAGTAACTTGAGTTGTACTTACTTTTTGTTTTATTTGCTTTTCACTGAGTGTTTGTGTGATATTCTATTCTCTGTACTTGCTGCAACAGGTTGTGCAGTGTGTGTGTCTCTCTCTCTCTCTCTTTCCTTCTTTCTTTCTCAGAACTGCCTCATGAATGCTGGGGCTTATTCTTCTATTGTGTTTTTGTTTTGTTTATGGGAGTCAGGTATATATAGTTTTTTTTTTTTCAGTGTATTTATTTATGACACGTGAAAGGTTTGTAGATTTCAGCCCATGTACACATGCATATGAAGTTAGAACTGAAATTTGATACATCGGTATCAGTTTATTTCTGTACTCCAGTCACTGTTTTTGTAATCTTGTTAATGAGTCAATAATTTGTTTTGATTAAAATTCTTTTTTTTACATAATTGTGTTATCCCTCCTATGCATTAAAATAGTGATGAAATATGTTTGTGAAACAATGTGTATATTCTCCCTTATGTATATGTAGATAGTACATCATAATCTATAAAGCACTGCTAACACACAATCAAAAACTGGTCGTAAAGTATTACAATATTTTATGCAATATTTTAACTTATGATTACCGTAATATGTTCGTGATAACACACACACACACGAGCATGCATTCGCATACATAACACAGGGCTTTTTATTCATAGTTTTGTACTTTTGTACTAGTATTCATAGTCTTGCCTTACCACGAAATACCAAGATTTGCTTGCTCTCTCTCTCTCTCTCACTCTCTCCCGCTAGCATCCCATTTTTCAGCCTCGTGAACCATGAGGTACCTGATTAAATGCAAATTAATGCCGCTGCTGCCTCTGCTAAGCTAATCGCTCTCTGTCCAGGTGATTAATGCTGGTCATTTATTGTCTGACCTCGCGAGCCTAGGGAGACTGATGACAAGTCTGATTAAGACATATCTTTGCATTTTTCATGGGTACAGAGAGTGCGAGAGAGAGAGTGAGTTTAAAATTTAATCTGAAGATTGCCCTCAATTATTTCACGGACCACTTGCTGCAACCTCTTCGCTTGAGAAGAAAACGTCGTCTCTTGGTCAGCGGGTCTGAGTCCAGACAAGGAGTCATTTTATTGCAGCGAGACTTCTACAATTAGGTTAAAGCGGTTCTCAATACTGTCATGCAGAGATTTTTCGCGTCATTTTACATACGTTCTTGACAAGTCTCAAGTCTTTGAGTTACAGTTCAAGTTAAGTCTCACGTTTTGGACGGACAGGCCTTTACTTACGTGTTCAAACACAGTCTGATTGAAATCTATAGTCTCACATATAAACAGGCATCTCATCGTGGTCAATTCTAAGGAATGCACAGGGGGTTGATTATCCTCTGAATATGGTCTAGATTGCCCAACAGGTATTGGATAATTAAAGAGAATATTTTATTTAAATTAAGGTCTACCTGTGATGACTACCAAAAAAAGCACAATTTGACAAAACACCTTTAATGTGTATTTCCTCAGGAGTGAGAAGTTTTTCTGTCTCACTTGTCCCGCTCTGAAAGAGTTCACGATGTTAAATGCATGAATGTATTCAGATCACGTAAGCATACACAATACTGTAAGTCTTGCAATCAAGCGCCCCGCAGAACTTAAACGTTTGCATTCGATCTATAGGAGCAAATACACTGGTAGACCAATGACACGGTAAAATTTGACCTTGTTAAATTTCTAAAACTCTGCCTCCTTTTTGCATCCAAAGATACTGCACAAATTTGGGAAGATTAATGAGTAATAACCGCGGATTCAAAATGAGTCTCATTTCATTTTGCACAGCCCGTACTTGAGAAGGCACATTCGCATCCGGCGGCTGTAACTCTCAGTGTTTTTGATTAACACCCTGGCCTAACATAAATGTCACGAGTCCAATTCTCCCAACCGCTGTTAGCAGTCCATACTATAAATTCTGAATACTTGTCCAATTTCAAACATTATAATATCACTTGACCAGTTTTATGTATAATTAGAGGACTATCGCTTCAATATTTCTCGTGGACTACCATCTTTCATCTTTCCCCTACAAATATTGCAACCGTCCATTTAGACCTGGAGACAGCTACTCTGTGTTAACTCACAGTTTTCAGTATCAATATCGATAATAGACGGTTTCATATTCTGTTGAATAATATTCACATTACAGTGATTTTTCTAAGGATAGACACTCTGCTAGGTCGATCTGGAGGCATTGTACAAGTCACACTACTTTCCTGACTAAACCCGAGTCCCTATTATGTTGCTTAGAGTAATTCGCTGGCTATCTCTAAACGTCTAACAGATAACCCAGAAGAAAGAAATACAGTTCTACTACCGTGTTGAAATTGGACACTATTACATATCCACTACTAAAAATTCAAACTTCAAACATTTCTGGATCAAATGTTGTAGGCCTACCCACGGAAATGGAGGAATTGAAACTCCGAAAGCAAAAGCCATCTCATTAGGGAAGGGGCTTTTCCAGCGGGAACACATCAGGGTTCATACACGCAGTTGTCCTGAAGGGAAACATCACTCTACCATACACTAAAGACTGGAACTAAACCACTAGAATCACACTTAATCTGCATCACAGGTGTGCTCTTGGGAAAACATTAAATGAAAATCATGTGTCAACAGGATAAATTTGACTTTGTTTTCAGTTCTCTGCGTGCTTATTGAAACGGGAGAGGGCAGTATTACGCTACTGCATTAGCAATACAGAGCGTGGAATACAAATGATGTGGTCGGGATTGTAATGTTGATTACTGTGACCGGTAGTCTATATGTAACATTTTAATTTTTAAACCATATACGCAAGATAAGAGACGCATGCGCACGAGTTTTGACCTCGGACACGCAGAGAGCACTGAGAATCGAGGGTTCCATTTAAGCAATAACAATGGGAGTATCACAAGGTGACGGGCGTAACTGAAGGTGGGTCGTTAAAACGAAAGCATGATCTTTACAACAATAATCTAGATTATGATTTCAAATCATAGAATAGAGAGTTAGTTAAGGTCACACGAAAGAATCTGTAGCAATTACTCAAAGCTTGCTGTCAGCATTGCAACTTTTATAAAATGACATTTAGACGTTTGTGCTAGTGCAGAATTTAACATGATCCTTTTGAAACGTCGCACACTAACTGCTCCAGTTTCACTCATAATAGTTTTGTCAGTGAAACAGACGATTAAACCTGTTGAAAAACACACCTCAAGGAACGAGTAACACTTGAAAGGACTGAAAAGAAGGCAAATTATCTGAGGGAAGAAATTATTTAATTTGTTTGATTCCAGGTAACCTTAAACACACAATCTTACAAAATACTATTCCCTTTAAGGAGATCAAACATTGCGAAATGTTTAAAATGTTATGTAATATGGACTAAAATAAAATCAATATATCAATAATGAGCTCAAATAAACCCAGAATTGGTTTGAAAAAAATTAGTCATTGTCAGGAAAGAAGAAAATAGTTCAAATTTCATTTAACATTTTTTGAATATATAATTCTGTATAAATATCAGTACATGAGAAAAAATGAAAATGCTATCTTACTCTTTACTGCAGACCTTTGAGTGTGACATCACACTTTTTTATGCTGTATATGGAACTTTTAATGGAACCATTAAAATAAATCCTGCACTGCTAAGGAAATCATGGTACATGAAAGATTATTTTTAAAATACAGTTACTCATGGAAAGCTGTATTCAAAAAAGTTTCAGAGTGTAGCAGATTTGTATTCAAATGTTTTAATTGAAAGGAAATGTAACTGATATTCAGAAAGCATATTGAATTATCTTTTTGTCCAGGACATGCCAGGTTTTCAGCATATCATATGTGATATATTACTCCTTCAGACTCCTCAGAGATGAGGACATTATTTGTCCTCTGCAGTGAATGTATGTTGTGTGTGTGTGATGATGATGATGATACATTAGTCTCTCAAACTCCCCAAAAATTAGGACATTATGTGTTGTCTACAGTGTGTTGTGTGTATGTATGTGTGATGATGATGATAATGATTATGATCTGTATGTATTTCTTTATTAAATAGTGTCTGTACATAGCTGAATCTGTGCACTGAATTCATATTCAGTGTTTGAAAGACTGTATTCATAGCATATATGATTAAGTTCCTCTCTGAAGCTCCTGTCATAGTATGTGATTAATTTCAGGGCATTAATAATTCAAACCGACTAATAATTGTCCTGTGGAGGAATTAATCTCATCCCCAAAAGGCAGTTTTATTTTCAAGATTGTGTTAAATTGTGTGTGTGTGTGTGTGTGTGTGCGCGCGCCTGCATGCATATGTGTGCATGTGCGTGTGTGTGTGTGTTTATGTCTGGTAATATTGTGTAATCGTTGTTATCCATATACAGATTATGCACTGTCATGCTGAAACTTATTTTATCAAAATATAATAACCCAAATATGGCTTTTAGTTACAAGTTTATCTTCACAGATAAAAAAATAAAAAATAAAAAAAAAACAATTAAGGTTGATTACGACGACTAGCCATTATCAGCTGTCCAAAGCAACCATTTTACTTGTCTTAAACAAAGATATTTTTCAAGATACATCACATTTTATTGTGTTCATGTAATGTGAAAAAGTGAAATCTCGGTATGGAATAATCCAACATGTAAAATACTGATATTCTGTCTCAATAACTGTCATCATTACAATTCTGCATGTATGTAACATTAACTTTTATTATCCTCTGAACTGTTTCCAGCCCAAGGGCAGCTGACAATCTCTACAGTCACAAATAAATCAATCAGTAAATTATGAAATATTGCCATAGGACAGAGAGCTAAGATCTTATAAACTTTGCTGCACTGCGTCGACACCCTATGCTTGATAAGACACATTCCACGGGACAAACCCTTCAAGTTCTTCTCTGAGTGCTGTAGAGAGTTCTGGAAGGTAATAGTGACAGTTGCAATGAAAACTTGTTATTTTCACATTGTGCACACAGATGACAGATAGCCGTACACTATGCAGATGTAATATCAATGATAAGCTGTAGAGTTTTCCACTATAAGACATACCAAGCTTGATTAATTGTCCCATCTGTTTCAGCCCAGTATAAAGCAACTGAGATTGTCAGTTAGGGATCATGCCGCTTATTTTTTCTTGTCTCACGTTATTTTCACTTTAAACCTACAAGTCTTCTTACAAATGTCAAAACCCTGTTCAGCCCACAGAGCTGTGCATTAAAATGAACAATCGGTATTTTAATTCAGATACACAGCCATGATTATGAAGTCAGTAACTCAGTTTTATGAATCACAGAAGTTACAGCAGATCTGGCATTTTTTATTCACAAAACAAATATTTAATTCTATTCTTTTATATTGTGTCTAGTTAGTCTCTATTCTCTGACTCAGCATTTCGATGGTTTAAGAAAATCTCTACACAAGTTGCTTTACCACAAGTCCTCAGACAGACCATCTCAAATTGCATGATCCTACTGCCACAAAGTAACAAGCAATGGCGGTTGGAAGATTAACATTCATTGATAAGAGACATCATAAAACGTTATCTCAAACTGCACCTTGAAAATCGGACAAGGCTCTTCCAGGTTTTCTCTTTTATGATTTTTTAGAGATACTCAGCTTGGTGTCCTCCAATCATTCATTCATGCAAAACCTCTGACCATTCATAAACGTTTCTTATGAGTAGCTCATTCACAACCAATAAAAAATGTCAGGCGGATTAAACGGGCACTAGTGACAAATGCCAAATGCAGATACGATATGTTATGTTATATACTCATAGTATTAAGTTTATGTATAGAGTAGTATATATGTACTGTACTTAATGTGTAGTTTTGTTTTAATCTCCATTAGGGTTCACATCAAACAGGACATGTAATTGTAATACATTTTAATAAAGAATATATACTGTATATATTTATATATCAGAATGTATAGTCAGAGTAGCTTGTTTTCTTTTCTTTACAATTAAGAAGTAAAATGTCACATTATTTCCATATTATAGTAAAGTCTGTCCGGTATTGTATTAAAGCCAATGTTAAAAAAAAAGCTTTTGAAATACAATGTACCATGTGTCATGAATAAATTGCATATTTAGGGGCCAAGCACCAAAGGTGTAGGCACCTACTGTACTTGTTAGAATTTTTCACTATTATTATTATACTTCGTCACATGGGAGTCTATGGCAGCCCCTAGAACTGCATGGTAAAAAGTTGTGAAATTTGGCACATTGCCAGAGGACAGTCCAAAATATCCAGGCACCAAATTTGGGGTCAATCCAATCATCTCTGTAGCGCCATCAAAAGGCCAAATTTCAAGGTACATTTTTGTTTATAAATTTTGAACCATTTGTTCCAGAGTTGTGATCTTTTTTCCACTGAATCCTCAGGTCTTGAGGAGTCGAACGCTCCGCCATATTGGATTTTCCACCATTTTGATTTTTTGAACCTACTTTTGAAAACTAGTCCTAGACCACTGACCCTATCTCCACCATATTTGTATGTATCATTTAGGGAGGGGTCTGACCAAAAGCTATCAAAAGAATTTTGCTAAGGTAAACGATATGACAGCAAAGGCAAAAATTTGGAGTCATTCCATCCTTGCCTTTAGCACCACCAACGGGCCAAAGTTCAGAGTATATTATTGCTCATAACTTTTAAAACGTCTGTCCTAGAGTTGTGATCGTTATTTGCTCTGAATCCCTTGGTCATGATGAGTCAAATGGACCCATTTGATCAAAAATCACCATTTTGGATTTTCTGTCACATAGAATTTTTCAAAAACCCTGCTCTTATGAACTAGCCCTAGACCGTTGATCCTATCACCACTGAATTTGGTATGTATCATCTAGAGAGGGGTCTGACCAAAATTTGTCAAAAGAATTTGCTAAGACAAAAGATATGCACGCTGTCATCCAATGGAATTCGATGGTGAAGACTCAAAAACAGCAAGCAAGCCATATCACAGCAATGCTTGGTTGGATTGATGCAAAACTTAGTGCACTTCATTGCCAGGTGGAATACTGGGTACCCACCAAGTTTCATGAAATTTGGCCACATGGGGGCACTACTCCAGAAAAACAGAAAAAAAATAAACTCGAATGCCTATCACTTTGGAACCAAAGTAGATGTTTCAACCGTCTAAGGATAAGGAAAAAGGAAAAAGCCCTAAACTACCTGGAGATCTGTACTATATCAGTGCTACAGCTGTAAACATTTCATTTATCATCGCACCATTCAACTATTTGAGTCTATGTTACTGTGAACAGAACACAAAGTGACTGTTACGATCTGCCATTTGTTTAATAAGGATCCAGAAAACAGTGAATCACTACTGCCATGGCCCTTGTCAGCCGTGGCCTGATGGTTAGAAACACAGGCTTGTTACCAGAAGATCACTGGTTCAGTCCCCTGGACAGGCAGGTAAAATGTGGGCAGGGGGAGTGGGTGAACAGCACTTTCTCCTCCATCAACATCAACGGCTGAAGTGCCCTTGAGGGCAACTGCTCCCCGCGTGCAGGTGTGCTGCTCCTGCACGTGTGCTCACTGCCAGGGGGGTGTTCCAGAAAGCGGGTTTAGTGAAAACTCTTAGTTAGTTAACTCAGAGCAAGTAGTAAACCTCCTAATAGAAGAGCCCTATGGCTTTGTTTTGCTTGGAGAATGAAGCTATAGGGCTCTTCTATTAGGAAGTTTACTACTTACTTTGAGTTAACGAACTCTGAGTTTTCACTAAACACAATTTGTGGAATACCCCCCCAGGTGTATAGGATGGGTTAAATGCAGAGGTCACATTCACTGCTTATTGCTCAAAGCATGTGTGTGCAATCACAGAGATTCTGTCTATCTATCTATCTATCTATCTATCTATCTATCTGATCTTCACCAATAAGGCAGACTGAAGTTGAAAGTACCTAATAAGTTGTTAAATAATGGACATTTAAACAAATTTAACTAAATGATATAAGAATTGTGCCATGAAAACTATAGTAAGTTGGCACTATGTCTACATAAACATTTTCCTTTTCTGTGATACAGACATGGTCAATTATTGTATTTCTTTCTGTTGTGGCCTTTTATACACACTGAGTGTATCTATGGTCCTCTATGACTTTGGCAATGGAGGATGATGCAAAAATATCTTCATTGAAGTTGCCCATGACAACCTTTAGTCCTAGATACTTCTCCAGGTCTGAGAGCACTTCCAGGAGCTGTTGTTAAAACAGGTCTGCAGTGTAAGAATTAGGTCTGTTAGATCAGTCTGTTTGACTGCTGTAAAAGTGCAGCAGTCAAACTGATATGTGGGACAGCAAGATATATACATCATAAATTACAGGTCTGTGGAATGATGACATTAGCCTGACTTGTTTCAGAATAAAATATTCCAACTCCACCACTTCTCTGTTCTTTTAATTTAGCAAAACATGTTTTGCTGACATCATAGCAGTTAAATCTTGGATTGTGTTAAAAAAAAGCCTGGCAATTGTTGTGGATTTTGTATGTCATCAAAACTTAACCTTGTTTCTGTTAAACAAACAGTCAGCACTCATCAGTTTTTTATGCATTTAAAAATCCAGAAAATGAGCTTTTAGACTTTGGAAGTTATGAAGCACTGTCATGAATTTAGTGGTAGACTTTCTGAAACTGTCCATCACCAAAACAGATTTAGGCATAGTTTTCATAACAGCCTCAATTTTATCATTGCAAAATATAGATGAATCTCTGAAATCCTTCATAATTAGTCCACCAAGACTTCTTACTCAGCCCAGTGCAACATAGGCTTGTCCTGCTGTAAATATTTTCTGAAGTGAAAGTACAGTTTTATCTACTGTAAATCTTTGTACTCTTTGAACTGTGCATGCCCATGCCAGCCTAAGAGGAAACTGACGTCTAATTCCACAAGCATTTGTCACTTGATCTTCCTGTGCTTCAGTCACAGCTCTGATTAGTTGTCTGCCTTGTGGCCCTCTGGTACTTGGCCCCTTCATTGTTGCTTGCAGCTATATTCTTTAGTTGTTATTTACCATACCATAGAATATGGTAAATATTTTCAAAGCAGGACTGATGTGTATGCCCTAATTAACAAGGAATTAAATACAGCACTATCACACAATTCTAAAGCATTAAGTGTTTATAATGGACACACAGTGTATGTTGCCATGGGTTTTTCCGTCAGCTGATCAGAAATATCTCCCTTACCTTTTCCACTTTACGTAACCAGAAAATACCAGAAAGGCTGTAAACAGGATGAATGAAACTGGGTCAAAGTGTAATGTTCAGAGGCATTATTGTTTACATGAGATAATTAAACCTAAAAACATTACAGGAAAAATCTCACGGATTTATACATTAAATGCATTTGGAAAAAAAATGCATCCAGTATTTCTTTAAAAACCGAACTCTTTCAAAATGTACTTTTTTGTAGTACTAGATGCCGTCACACTGTATTTGACTGCATAACCGTACTAAATAAAAATAGAGTGAAATGAACTGTCCGTGCAAAACCTCTGCATTGAAATAGTGAGTGAACATTGGTCACAGTTGACAGGCTCAAATGTTTTTAAGCCCTCTAGTGTTGGAGTGAAGATGAGAAATTCTTACCACACTCGGAGAAAGTACCTGAACTGGAAAACATATACCCAAAGCTGCAAAAAAAAAACAAAAAACAAGAAAACGATATGGTTATATTACGTGATGATCCTTATGACATGCTGTTTTGACTGATGTCAGCACTGTGCTAAAGTCTAACTGCCCACTATATACCCCATGATTACCCTATAATAGCAACTTGAACAAATAAAAAACGAGAAACAGAGTGAAAAACAAAAGCTAAGCACTATCTGTTGGGAAAGTCTGTCATGTGTGTCACTTTCAGCAGAGGCTCATAAACTGTACAGGGAGACTATAAACATGCTATGCTGATATTATTAAGCAATACACCATTCAGTGATACAGGGGAGATGTTATTAAAAATTATTTTCATTTACTGCCTTATCAGTTTCTCATGAAATTCATTTACTGTATATATTTTTTTAAACACTATTACAGAAGCTGAGGTCAACGTGGATAGCAGAACCAATCACTCAAATTCCAACAAATTCCAACAATGAACTCCGCATTCCCACTAATGCACATTACTTAGTCTTATCGTCAGTTTTACAATGGATGGATTATGGGTGTTAAGTTTTTAATGTGTAAAGGAAAAGGGTTTTTTTGCCTCTGAAGACAAATATAGACACACACACACACACATACACACACAGTCGGAGTTAAGTTGATGTGTGCCTTTTATGCTTAACTGTTTCATATGCACTCCTGTGAAACAATTGCTAAGGTCAACGTTTCTAGACAAGTGTGTAATCAAGTTTTCACAGTGGCCTTATCACAGACAATTTCCAGACTAAACATTAAACTGAGTTATTGTTGCTTAATTCAAAACCTCACTTCACCGATATGACAGGCCTGCAATTGTTAACTAGATAAAAAGCAACGCGCCAAGGCGGTGAAACTTTTGCCCTCGGCCCTCCCCTGTCATACAACGTCACTGAGAGTTTGTCAAGAGTCGAATCACATGGCAAGCTGTGTCTGTTTTTTGAACATTCCAGCAAGCACTTGCAGTTTGTATCTCAGTTGCCTTGAACCAGGTCCAGACGACTGACTGGAGGGTCTGACTTAACAGTTCTCGTTTATTCCTCATGTCTTTTGATGCAAAATGTTCGAAAGGAAGCACTTATGGCCTGTTCTTCGTGTATCTCTTCCCATTGTTGGGTTTGGTTTTATCTGCGGTGGTGTTTACCTGGAGTCCCTAGAGAGTGACATCCCCTCCACCCTGAGGTTTATCTTCATGTACCTCCTTATCGGCTGTGGATTCTTTCTCCTCCTTTTTGGCATCTTTTGGTCCATCTGTCACAGGATGAAGAGTAAAATGTACATGAGGCATGGAAGGAGACCACGGAACATAGAGATCTATACAGTAGACAGGTAAAGTTCAGCACAAAAATCCACAACACTTAAGAATCACACAAACATAAAAAAAAAACAGTGAGAAAAACAGGTAAAAGAGGTAGAACTTTGAAAAGCTGCATTGCAGATGTACAATGTGGCATTTGCCATATTCTGTGTTTGTGTTCGTACCTTTTTCAAATGCTTTCAAAATACATTTAATACATTTGGGTTTCATTTACATGAAACCTACGCAACGTCTGCAGAATCTTGAAGTGGAAATGAGACAGTTCATAATTCTGCATGGACCAAGGAGAAAAATGAACATTTTTACTGATCACTCCTTCATCTCGATGTTCTTTATGTTTTCAGACCAAATTTCTACCCTCCTGCATATGAGGAATCTCAGCAGGGAATGAGTCCAGTAGACTCTGTAGTTGTCGTTGACAACCGACTCCAGCCCGGCTTGGCACCACCACTCTATACCCCTGATAGCTCAGAAACACTGAATGAAGATTTTAGCCATGAGCTTCCACCCACCTACCAAGAGGCAGTGCTTCAGAACCAACAACAACAACAACAACTCCCTAGGATCTCCATTCAGGATTGATAAACACACCAGCATTGTGATGTCAGCTGTAGGGTTTGTGACTTAAGGTATACATACGTGCATAAGTCGCCTTATGATGAAATGATCAAGGGCCTCAGTTTATTCCTAGTTTACGCCAATATGACTTCAAGCTCTCTGGGAAAGGCCATATCTTTTATGGCTGAAAATACAGATTCTGGGAGGTCACAGAAAGATCCAGAAAGTCAAGAACATTAAGACTTGTCTGTATGTATGAGCTGAATCTGTGGTTATTCATTCTGAAAGAAAACCACACCGCTGACAAAATGGAGTAATTAAGAGAAAAGAGTCAGTGTTCCTTCTTGTTTTGAATCACAGTGCTAGTCAAGATGGCTCATTGCTGAAGGAGGATTTTTTGAGATATTTTCTGGACAGTCTGAACAATGAATACTGTTTGAGATTATGGACTCAAGAAAATGAAGGAATTCTCAGTTTCATAGCAGTCATATAGACTGATTGCAAACTGGTCTTGTTTTATAAAGACTGGTATTTTGCTCTTGCTTTACAAGATATGCACTTTTTTGAAATATCTGCAGCACTTCCTGTAAAGAAATCACACACACTTTTTTGCTGGATTTAAAACACTACTGTATATCAAAATTATATTTAAGGCCTGTTACAAAAATGTTTATATTTTTTGAATTTGAAAATGTCATTTGGATTTTTTTTTCATAGGTTTGATCTTTCAATAAAATATTACCAAAAAATTGTAAGACTCTTTAAAAATTATTCTTAAAATTTAGTCATATCCATTATTTGCGCACATCTGTGGAATAAAGAAGGAAAGCAGTCATTAAAAAACATGTCACGACTAATTTTTATTGTGCCAAGTGAACAAGAAAGAAAAAATAATTTACCTTGCGATTTTACTTATTATTTGTTTATGAGCACAGTGGTTCTTATAGAGAATTATATATTTTTGTCTTCCCTTTAATGACCGTCACCTAATCATTTTTTTGAAGACAAACCATTCCTGTGTCCGTTATGTCATGATAGCATGATACTCATGGTAGTACACAAAAACGGATTTATTAAACTAAAGCTTTGGTTACAAAATTAAACACAGCTATGGACATTGTTCTGTCTTACCTACAGTTCCTCGCCTCATTTATTGTTTTTGTTTCAATGTCTGTCATATATCATATGGTTTCTTGGAGAGATACAGGATTCAAAGAAAAAAGAAAAAATCAGCCCCCCCCACACATTCCTATTACTTACTTATACATGAGGAAACATGTCAGCAATACTGAGCTGATGGCCATAGAGAACAAGGAAATGGTATGCGTGTGTTTTACTGTTTGCAACCAAAAAAAACTACATGTGTGTTCATATGACAACATAAAGCATTAATTCTCACATGTGAGCATGGACTTTTAGGCAAAAATGAAAATCCTTCACATTTTCAATTGCTTAAGTATATTTTTTCACACACGGCTTGGTTTTTAGTATCATTTTTAACACAATACACAGTGGCAAAGTTATACCACATTCATCAAAACGAGGACAGTTTACAAATCTACCTCAAATTTTTGCTCATTGCGAACTTCACACAGGTTAAAGTAATACACCTTTGATGAATTGTTTACAAAAAAACAAACAAACAAACAAACAAAAGAAAAAACAGAATAATTTCATAAGCTCCCTTTAGGTCTTTTAGTGGTTCAGTTGTATACTTAAAAGTGCAGAACAATATTCATTACAGCAGGAAGAAAACCTTCAGAAAGACAAATATTTTAGCGCTTCAACAATGGAGTCTCTTTCCTTTAGAATATTCTGTTTGCTTAGGACACACATAAACAAAAAAAAATCACAAAAAATATCACTCCATCCTACAGAGACTTCATTTATCACTCTGAATTTAGAAATTTTTTCTTTTAGTGGAATTTTTGAAAGATGAGAGTACGTTTTTGTGTATGTGTGTGTGTGAGAGAGAGAGAGAGAGAGCGCGAGAGAGAAATTTAAAGAAAACAAAAGACAGCAGCAGCATGGGGGGAAAAAAGTGTATGTGTAAGCGACAGTAACATTCATTTGTGTGGAGAATGGACAGATAAAGAAAGAGTCTTGTCTCTCATGCTTGTTGTGTGCTTGGCCCCTGGAGTGAACCGCTGGGCCAGACTCAGGTAATGACAGTGGGCCCGCGGCGTCCAGTCCTCTCATGGATATCAGAGATCTTCAATGCTATGGCAATCAGAGGACCCAACACAACCTACAAAATATCACAAACACAAGGGTTCACACCATAACCACTGCTAACTGCGAAAGATTCAGTCAAACAAACAAAAAAAGAGACACACATTTTAGGATTGCCATTTGTTTTTGCTTTCAGCTAAGCATTCTAAACTGTATTGAAATATGTGATATGCCTCTCAATAAAAAGAAAACACATCCACTACTCAATTAAAGGTCATTGAATTATATAATATATGATATAAAGATATGCAGTATAGTGCATAGGTTGGTGTCTGTTGCTTACACCTTTTGTCTATCAGGGTGTGTCCACAGTTCTGATCGCTTGGTCCAGATCAACACACATGATACATTGTTGCATTTTAGTTCTAGTTCACTGAGGATTCACACTGATCAAACCAACAGTAGTGAACAGGTGGATAAAAAAGTCATGCCTTGATTGGACAGATTTGATGACCTTATAACTATGACCAAACCAAGCCCAAAAAAGAAGAACTAATGACCCTTGAATCATAGTGTAATCTTGCATGCCTGTGCCTGTGCCCATGCACCCTCAATATATTGCAGGCTTTAGCATAACATCCTGTGATTGGTCCGTACTGCGTTCACGCTACAAACGAACTGCACCAGAGTTTGCCTGGACGTTGGGCGAGACCAACCATCTGAAGCGGTCACGTTGCGGTTATTTGGTGCGCACCAGGGTTCGAATGCCCAGTCAGACTGGGCAGGACAAGTGCAAACACGCCCTTAGTGTTACTTTACTTCTGCTATGAAACGATAAACGTGTTCCTGTAAAGTCATGAATCAAAACAATCGCAGGTTATGTTATCAGTTTTGTTATGGGATGTAAGTAATAAGTTATGTTATCAGCTAAATGAGGTTCGACAGCCGATAAGAATCACGATCGGTTTGTATCGGTGAAATCACGTAACTCGTTGTGCAAACACAGGGGATCATCTGCCGTTCTCAAGTACTGCAATCACAGCATCTGCCCTTTGGCTGCACAGCTCCCAAACAGCCTCAAGGTTAAGTCCATGTTTTCAAAGATATTTCATTTGGTCAACACTGACCCATAATATGGTTATATGGTTGTTTGTGTTGTCTGTTGGTTTGTCAGACACTGACGGATTCAGCGTATACATGCTAGCTCTAGACATTAAGTCTTTTTTTTATCAATTATCATGAAAAAAAAACAGAATGTCTGGTTTGGAGTCAAAACCTTAGGCTAGAATTTTATGTGACATTATTAGTATTGGTATTGAAAGTCACATTAATAATAATAATAATAATAATAATAATAATAATAATAATAGCCCAATATCACTATTTATAGTCTCAAAGGGCTTTACATGCCTATATGATAACATAACTTTACATGTTTTCATTATTTTTGAATTCGTCATGATGAGTTGCACTTTGAAGTACGAATAAATACTGACCTTCCCACTAAGGTACGGTTGGTACAGTGACTGTGCAAGGGATGCCTTTTCCGTCATAACCCGAATTATGGCTATGTGTAATAAAAATGAATCTATCCAGCAATACAGTAACCATTAAGAGATTTTAAAATGAGTTATCTCATCACATTACACTGCTGCCGGTGAGTCACCATGACAAAAGCATCAGTTAGCTAGGTTAATAATCCTACATATTATAACATTTTATTAAGGAATTAATACAGATTTTCTTTTTTTAGATTTTCTTTGTTTATATCCTCCAGCACAACTGAAAAACTAAATGATGTTTTCTAATCCAATAGTACTTGAAAACTATGAATTCTTCGACTACACACGGAGTGAGTGACTTTTTTATTTTTCTCCTTTGACAGATTTCTGTCCTATTGTTGAATAAACTCTCTGCTCTTCTGCACATGTAAAATACAGTATGAGAGGATCCTTTACCTGCGTCTCTCTGTTTTGCCTTTCCGGATCTTTCTCGTAACTCTCTGCGTAAATGCGGATAGTGGCTCCAACACCACCTGTCCCACTGAGTCGGAAGATAAGTCTAGAAGAGTCCGTGAAGATGATTCTCAGGCCCTGAAAAGAAAGTGAAAAAATGATGGTTAGAAATAAGTTTAGCATTTCTTCAAACCCTGGAGCTGATATGTAATAAGAGGTGAGGGGGGGGGGGGTGATTTCAAGCAAAAGCAAGTCATTCACAGTGTCACTAGCTGTAGTAACATAGTCTACATCTAGGTGTCACTAGATGTACACTAAGTGTACCCTAAAGTGGGGTGTGTGTGTGTGTTTGTGTATGTGAATGTGTGTGTGTGTGTGTGTCCTGTCAGAGGACAGCAGTAAGAGTGAGAGCCGTGTTATCAGTAGGATGTTGTACTGGTGGCATTTTGAGAACAGAGCACTGGTCTAAACCAGGAGAAACACAAGCTCCTGAGAGAATGAGCAGCAGGAAAGGATAGTATGAATGTAAACCTGACTACACTTAAACAAACAGATAGAGCAGATACGTTGTGTGAAGAGGTGAAGTCAGTATATATGCTCTGAATACACGTCCCTGGTTGAAAAAGAGAGAGAGAGGGATGAATTCAGTAAAAGCCTTCCAGACAGAGCCATGGCACAGTTCAGCCAAGCTCTTTCACACTTAATCCTGTCAACACACCCACACCACCCCAAGATAGGTTATGTATATGTGTGTGTGTGTGTGTGTGTGTGTGTACACACAGGGTAGCAGAAAGATGACACCTTCTTATGGACAGACAGGCTGAGCAGAGAGAGAGAAGACGACAGCTGACAGGAGGCTGTCATGAGTGGAATGCCTGCAGACGGCTGCTATAGCACTGCAGAGCAGAGCAGGCAGACACAGGGATGCTGGCACAGAGCGGGAAAAACGCTCAGCGTCAAACTAAGCTATGTGGCCTCCTGTTTTCTTACAAGAAGGGACCAGAGTGAGAGAATGTGTGAGGAAGAGAGAGAGGGAGAGAGTGAGAGAGTTTGTGAGAAAGACAGAGAGAGAGAGAGAGAGAGAGAGAGAGAGAGAGAGAGAGAGAGAGTGAGAGAGAGAGAGTAAGAGAGAGAGAGAGAGAGAGAGAGTGAGAGAGTTTGTGAGGAAGACAGAGAGAGAGAGAGCGAGAGAGAGAGAGAGAGAGAGAGAGAGAGATGTGTTTGTGAGATAGAGGAGTGTTATGGACAGTGTGTGAGTGTATGGGTGGGTGTGGGTTGGGTGGGGGGGGTGGGGGGGTTGCACATTCCTGCATGGAGCAAAGGGCTGTCAGCTGGGTAAACTGCAGAAGGCAGGAATGAGAAAAAAAGTGTGTGTGTGTGTGTGTGTGTTTGTGTGTATGCTCATTTGTTCATCCTCTCTCCCTCTCTCTGTTTATATCTCCTTTAGTTCACATTAGTACATCGCAAGCTCTTATTTGATCTGCCCTGAATCAGGTTGCTGATGTTTGATGCCAACACAAACGCATATGATCAGCACCACACACAAACCAATCCGAGCCCTGCAATTTATCCACAGGTTTCTCAGTCAATCAAAGTAGGGGCTGACTCCCTCACCATATGTCTTTTTAACATCGGTACCTATAGACGACACATGGGCCAATAAAGATGGTTAGTGAGAGATCTTATACATATTCCTTTCATACAGCTCCCTGCTGCTGTGCATATTAAATAGAGGTCTGGGTGTTTTTTTTTTTTTTCATCTGTTTATTTGGTGAACTGGAGAGAGACTGTAATGCCCAAACATGGAATCCCCCTCAGAGAGCTTAGACCACTGGGTGGTCCATATATCCTCATAAGGAAAGTGTTTAGCCGTGGTGAAGGCTTTGTCAGGGATCACTGAGCGCTGCAGATACCTCCGACAACTTTAGGAACCAGTGCAGAGTTTTCCCTTTGTAAAAAGTCACCCTTTCATTCTTCATAATACTAGTAAAACGCCTGCAAACTCTCCCAAAGAAGACTTTTAACTTCATTTTCACTACCCAAATGCAGCAAGTTCAAATTTGCAGCATAAATAGAAATATGAGTATGAATATGCAAAAGTATATCTACAAATGTAAATATGCAATGAGTATAAATAATACAAATCCCCAATAGATTATATATGCAACGATAGAAAACTTTATCTGTTAGCTCTCCACTCTGTTGGTGGAGAGAAGCCAATCATCATTCAAGGATGAAATGCAGAATGTGTCGTCTGCAGTGCAGTCTCCAGTCATACAGAGGCAACTGTTTAAGATCTGACTATCATTATGTATAATCTACGTTGATGTAATTCAAGTTCATTTTTACAACTGTCTGTAATGGGCTTAATAAAAGTTGTGCATTTCAGTAGAGTCACTGCTTGGCCAGCACTGACCTGGTTCCGGGCCACGCTGCCGTCCACCGGGTCGATGTATTCGAAGTTGTCCGTCTTCTCCACGCTGTAGATGTTGTTGCCCACGGCGAATTTCTGACTGACGAAGGCTTTGTCTGTGATCATAGCCTCCAAATCTCTCATCAGGTAAAAGGCTGCTCTAGGATCAACAGCCTCATAATCAAACCTGTTGACAGAAGTTAACCAAAGAGTGACACAGCGCCCCCTAGTGGGAAGTCATCGATCTGCTCCTGTCTTTTTCCACCGGTATTCCCTCACCCATGTTTTCTTATGTGACTTTATCCGTTTGGATGCGGTGGACAGAGTCTAACTGGAACCACAAGGCAATTTATTGTATCATTAACACAATTAACAGGGTTTATCAGTATTACAACAGATTCCAGGGACTGTTAACTATCTCCAAATATATCACACAAGCTCTACCATTTACGCAAAGCGCTAGGTGGGTGAGTCCAGGCGGTGCAGTTGGGATTTATCCTTGGCCTGTGACTCCATTCCTATGTAGGCTGTGGGAAGTTTGTGTGGGAAAAGGGATTGATCCAGGATGACTTGGCTGAGTTGGATACCCCTCCTGAGGGAGTAACTAAATACTGGGGGAGCGAGGGTTTTCCAGGATTTTCGCTGCAGTCGGTCAAAAGCATTGACGCAACTGGATTTCGGCCCGCTCGATGGGAGGATGCACGAACGCTCTTAGGGCGATAAGCATTACCAAAAAAATTACTTAAGAGAGATATGAGAATAATTACTGCAAACTTTCCATGCCAATCAGACACTTATTTTAGCCATTTGTCTTCAACTCCCAATTATGGCTGAACTAGAGGAGTTATGAAGCTAATTCTGAAAATGATGTCACAGTCTATTGTATCACAGCCCTAATTTAGCCAATAAGGTGTGTTGTTGGCTAGTGTATATAGGTCACACAATAGGTGGAACCCAATCAGTAGTTATGACAAACATGCTGTTTGTTAGTTCAACCTCACACCAATAGAAACCTCCTGCTGAAGTGGATACATTTTCATTGTAAGAATCAAAAGCATAATATAAGAGTTTGTGGTGAGTGCCTACAGACAGAATTAATACATTGTGATACATGTTGGTTCATTGTCCATCATCTCCTATTCTTGCTTAACACCGTATAGCACCGCAAAGCCACTGTGGGCTGTTAGTGAAAGGATGCACCTGCAGCAGTAGTTGCGGCCCAACTTTGCCCAGTGGTCCTTCACAATCTCCTCTACACTCTGCTTACGGACGGCCATGATGGACAACCAGACCAGCACCGACCACAAGCCGTCCTTCTCCCGGATGTGATCCGAGCCTGAGGGGGAGGGGGAGGGAGAGAGAGAGAGAAAGAGAGAGAGAGAGAGAGAGAGAGAGAGAGAGAGAGAGTGTCACGTCAGACAGCCTAAGACCCTTTGATCTTTGACAGTGGCATCTTTGAAATGCCAGACCCTCCGACGGCATCAAAAAAGACTGACGCGAATTCTAGAAAGTTCTATTCCACAGTGTACTGTTGTGCAGACAAAGAAAATTGGACCCATGTTTATAGTCTATAAAAAGAACAGGGTTTGATTACAGGCATTTGATTTATTCAGCATATTCAATTTAACAAAGCTCCTTTGGTCTAGATTAGACAGAGCTCTGAAAGAGGACAAATCAATTAAGAGACTGAGGCATAGAGAACGGCAAGAAGAGAAAGAATGCTCCTTCACAGGGACAGGCAGAAAGCCAGGTCATGAAAATTTTTAGCACTTGACACTTTAAAGACACTGAACTCAGATCAGTGGTTCATGGCTTCAGCCATCAAAGGCCAGGACCCTTCCCAGTTTTTTGGGTCTTGCTGTATGAGTGGGGACAAAGTACATCTTCAGAAACAGGTACATGGGCCCCTCATGGGTCAATCAGTGACACACAGTAAGTGCCTTAAGCCAAAATTAGCAAAAAAAAAAAAAAATGTAAGAACAGCAATTATGCAACCTTGATCGTAGATCTAACGGACAGTTTTTGACAGAAACTTTCCTTGTCTATCTAAGACTGAAGAGAAAAAAGGCTGTTCTTGAAATGAAATGAAAAAAAAAAAGAAAAAAGACAAACATCTCCTTTGGGGTGAAATATTCCCCCATGCTATTGGTTCAATAAGACATTGCTATGGTGTTCCAATCAAAGTAAGATCCGTTTTTTTTTTTCTTGGAGTGTGGATCAGAGAACACTCTGAGCTTTGTATCATGGGAACCAGTTTAACCCATGCCCTCCGTACTCATGAGGACTGCTCAGATGCAGGATTCTCCTCCAGTCCTGTTTCTGAATCTAATAATCAGAGCTTCCTTGGGACTTTGATAAGCTGACAAGTCGACGTGGAAAACTGTTCTCAGAGCAGTTTCCCAGGAGGGAGGATCCACCACCTCTGCCCCTACAGCCCTGTGATCACACCGTTACAAAAAAACAAAAATTCAAAATGTTTTCATCGTTAGTTCAGCGGTTGGCTAGGCGTCAGCTGTCTTTCAGAGGTTGATGATGATTTTAGTCTGGTTTGGTTTTATTTCGTGTTGTTTCGTGTTTAATGCGAATCCTTTTGCAGTGCAAAAGCACAGAAGGAGAGGAACAAGCAGAGTTGCTCCAGAGTAGCCCAGTGCTGACAAAATGGTTGTCATATTAAGTTAGTTTAAAACATATATAATTACATACAGTATGTCTATGCATGCCGCTCCACTGCTGTGATACGTGATTTTATACTATGAACCGTTTTGTCGGAGACTGAAACATGACACGGCCAGCGTTTCGCAAACAGTTATTCTAAAATGATTTGTGTGTGTGTCTGAGACCTTTCACAGGAACCACATAAAATATAACAGACGAGTCAAAGCATTTCTTTTCAGCTGAGAGCCTTAAAAGTCAAGGCAAATTTTACTTGTGACAAAACTAGTTCAAATGTTTCCCCTCTGTGAAGGGGTGCTGCGGAGTTTTGAAGTTTCCTTCCTCTAAATTCTTTCTATTCGAGAGCCAAGGGCGTCAAAATGCGAGCCCTCACTGTTGTTAGCTACTGTTTCGGAAACCGGCATAGATACAAGACAAACTACACCTGTCTGACCGCAGCTCTGACAGTCCCATAAACTAATACCCACTCTAATTACAGTACAAGCCAACACCGTCAGGCAAGAACAGAGCAGTAGTCAGGCAACAGAGCTGACGAGCCCTTGGTCTGGATAGCAACAGAAAGCCCGATCAGCTGCACGCTCACACCATGTTTACAACACATATGAACTGGAACTTCTGGGTTGACTGCTCTTTTCATACTGGAAGAGCTGCGCGGTGGCGAACTAGAGCGTTAGTACCACAAATATAAACGAGACGATTTTTGGACGTAAGAGACATAACAAACGAAAAGTATGCAAAGCCAGTCCATTTGTTGATATGACTGAGTCGTAAGCGAGGACAACTGCCACGACAGCAATGGGAGAACACGTGCTCCGACCCCTCCGGAAAGAGACGCTCAGAGACGCCACCGACTGCAAAGCCTTACTAACCCACTTTGGAGCCTGCGGAGTCCTGCTAGTCTGTTGGCACAGGCTGGTCATTCATACCCAGCTGATTCCATACCGAGCTGCCAACCACAACAACGCCCCCACATATGAGACCAGTTCAACTCAAACAACACCAGTGTCAAAGAGTGCAGGTTCAACACATGCATGCAAATGTGCATGCAAGTGTGTGTCAGATCGAGCGTATGGTTTACTGCTTTGGAGAGTACTTTAGAATCACTGTGTAATAACATTAGGTACAGCAAAATTTACAGTGATAATAATACAATGAACAACGGAAAATTACAACACAACTAACACTACAATGCAAAGCAGCTTTGCATCTGATCACAACCCTGACATCCTCCAACATCATGTGAGAAGCAAGTACAGTTCTTAGCAGCAGAATCATAACAGGATCCAACATATTGCTTTAATAGCATCTAGGAGTTTGGGTACAGCTTTGACAGAATCCATTTGTCAGGACACTGATTAATTTCCCACTATACCAGTGACCATAAATGGAGCATGTCCAGCACAATCTGAACACTTCTATAAATGACAATTTCCCCTTCTCTCTCTCTTTCTTCCCCCGCCCTCTCTCTCTCTCCCTCTCTCTCTCCACCAAACTCCTCTGTCTCCTGAAAATAAAAGATTCCCTTATCCACTCAAGTGACTCATCCGTGGGGGGAGTTTTTTGGTAGTTTTGGACCTAGCAATGTCCTCTGAGTTATGGTTATTAAAAACACTCTTCCTTTTATAGCAGAATAACACTGGTCAAACCTGATAGGATGTGAGAATTTCAAAAAGAATATGATTGGACGGTCGGCGGTTAAGATGAATGAATGACTCAGTAACAGACAGTGTATCTGACAGGGCAGATCATTTGCAAATGTTTAGTCAACAGACCTCGATTTAGTGAAGCTATCTCTGGTAGCTGAGGAATTCCAATGCATAACTGTTGTCTTATATTTGACTTAAGTCTTCATTTTTGTCAAACAAAAGAACATCTGTCTAAAACAGAATACCAAAAAATTTAATACAGTGGAACGATTTACCATGGAAACAGAGATGAGGTCTGTTGCAGAATGCCTAAGGCTCACAGCAGTCCACATGTATTTTCAACAAACTTTAACTTCCTACTTTAAACTAACCTCATCAGTGAGCAGAGCATATACATAGAGTTTATACTATTTGTTGTTGATGTACTGTCTCTCAGCCTCTTAAGTGTTTCTTAGAAAGATGTGTTCACCTGTTCCAAAGCTTTCCTCTCCACAGAATGAGCATCTTCCGGAATCCATCAGGTTCCCAAAAAATCTCCAGCCAGAAGGAGTTTCATAGAGGGCCACCTTCATCGCCTTGGCAACCCTGTCAACACACAAGCCAGGCTGAAGTTTACGCTGAATTACTTGTAGTTCGGAAGTATACCTAGAAATGTCAATGTTTAAAATGTTAGGAAATGCTGCTTTAAAGGCAATTTTAGAGAACAAAAATCAAAGATGACTGCCTCTCAACACCAACAATTTACCCAAACAGATATAAACCGATAAATGTTTGGAGTGAACCTAAACATTACTCAAGGCATGTTTGATACTGATAACTTTCAAAAGTTCAGGTTCTGTTACACTGCCATATAAGGTATATTCGTGTGCAATGTTATCCAAGGCAATGCAACACATTTACTGTTTCTTCTTATCCAGTCAAGTTATTCCTCACTATACGTCTCATTAGCCTTGTTAGACTGCTGACCCATACATCCAACCGTTTTAGACTGTGTTTACATTGCCTAGGCTGGGCGTCTGGTTTGTGTCAATGACAGAGAGGCTTTGGACATGTATTCACGTTAACCTGTATATTTTACACACCAGAGAGCAACACAGACGTTTTTGGCTGGCAGAAACACAGTTTATAAATAAGAAAAGCCTGAAGCCTTCCTTTTCGCTGGCTAGCAAACCCGCTTTCCTTAGAGAAGAAAAAAACAAAACTGTGGCCAACACGTAACCATGGGAGGGGATATTCTGGATAAGTTAAACATTTCAACACATTAAATTATCCAAGTATTGGTACAAATTGAAAGCCATGAGCAATCGCTGTCAGTCTTATTGACTTTAGTCACAATAACCTCTTTGAAAAGCTTCAGAATTTGACTGTGTACGGGTGTATTAGCGGTCTGGAATCCCACACTATGAACCGTTTCACAATTAGGTGGAGAACCTAGCATGCTGCCTTCTGACCTTTGACATAATACAGTCTGGAGGTTGCAAATCTCCTCGGCTCATCCTGTAACTTAATAAGGCAGAAAAAAGCAGGATCAAAGCAAGATAACCTTTCGGCTAATATTTGCTTTGAGACCGGGCCATACACTTCCACAGCAACAATGCAATGTGGGAGTGGAGGAGACGATGAGAGACGTGCGAAATGGAAGGAAGGATATGAGAGAGAGAGAGAGAGAGAGAGAGAGAGAGAGAGTGTATATATATTCTACGCACATCAGTGTGAACAAGTGAGGCGAACGTGAGGCAATGAACTTTCAGATCAAACGCACTGGCAAAAGCTCTGAGACAAATCTGACTCATTTCTCATGGTATTACCTGAAACACATTAGCACATTCTCCAGAACTCAAACTTGGAAAAGCACAACGTTAAACAAACACGCTGACACAATGCCTTAGTTATACAAGTCTAAACTCAATTGTAGGACATATTACAGTTTACCTTTGGCTTTCTATACCAAATTGCACGTTTGGCGAAAACAATTATAAAGCATTTATTTCTATCGTAAACAGTTGTTGCAATGCGCTATGCATGCCGCAAATCTGTTTTTGGACATTTCACTAGGGAGTTCTGGTATCCAAACTCCAGAATTCTCTCCTTAATTAATGTGGAGATGAGAGCGATATGCAGTTTATGTTTAGCAGGGATGCAGCTGTTTACTCTAGGGGTGGAACTGCTTAACAAGAGTAAAACCCATGTTACTGGCTCGTGGGACGACAGGAACGGAATGGAAAGCCTGGAATCTCGACAACACAATGGCCTCTGTGACACCCTGACTCCTTGCTGACGATTTATCGCACATCTCAGAGGTCAAAAACAAGCATTACACCCAAAGCCTGCTTTTGCTTGGAGAAGAAATCTTTCATGAGTGTGTAATTACATGTGTGTATGAGCGATAGAGAGAGCGAGAGAGAGAGAGAGAGAGGAGGGGAGGGGGGATTTGATTTGGACAATTCTCCCTGTTGCTTGAGACATAACAAAATAAACAAAATTACATGCCTAATATATACACATTAGTTTGGCCCTCCCACAATCTGGAAACTCTTCATGACCAATTTCAGAATAGCACAAGAACACTGAAAGCCATTAAGGGGCTTGATTTACGACGCTGCATTGAACTGCACCCAAGTAGAAAGAACTCGGAGACATGAGAGCTCACACACACACACACACACACATACTTCTAACAAGTAAACAAAATAGTTGGGGTGATTTCAAAAACATCCAGCCTGGCACTAAGGGGAAAAAAAAGACTGTGATTCTGTGAAACTTTTGATAACTTTTCCGTGAGTTTTCCATGGATTCAGTATTCAAGACACTGTTTCCTTCAGCAGTTCACTTTTATTTATCTGTGCTGTCAGGGATTTAACACATTATCTTAAACAGGTAAGTGTTGTTCCAAAACTTGAACCCACATAGATTATTTATGATTGAGAAACCTGGACGGGAACAGCAGGCTGTATATTTGAGCGGCACATCCTGCTAACAGCCACACAAAACAAGGCCAGTGGGCCTAGCCTCTCCTCTCTTTTCCTTTGGAGTGGGGGCAGATGTTTCCTCTGTTTCACCCTCCTCACCTTCCTATATCTCACACATGCACCTGACATGCGCTCAGTGTGCTCACAGACACACCAGTGAACAAACAGTCATGTGTAGTGTCTCTGAGGAGGTTCAGTAAGAGGCTTTGCTGAATGCAGTGTGTCTAAAACATGTCATGCTTGCCTTCAGATTTATCCTTGCAGCTCTGACAGCACATAAACACACACACACGCTGCAAAGAGAGCAGGGAGAATAAACACAAAGAACAGAGACCAGAGTCTGTTCAACACCTAAAAAGGTTGAATCCTGGTAAGAAGCCATAATCCAGCACAAAACACCCACAAGGGACAAATTTTCTGTCTGAGAATTGAGGCCTTTAAGAACATTTCACACAGACACACTCACAAAATTCATTAGACCAGATCTGCCATAACGCTTGCCATTTCTTGTTGGTTTTGGAACTCGTGCAGATAAAACACATAAACCGAACTGCAAGAGCGGGGCGAGAAATGGGAGTTGTTCCTTGCTTACTTTCAGCGTGTGACCTGTTTTGCTGAACAACATTTTCAGACTCAGTGTGAATTGAGATTCAAAGGAAGAACAAGAGGAGATCTACCGCTTAATGTTTTCATTTTCACTTTTTTTCCAGGTGGGCAGTTGTTGGTGGTTGGCGGTGTGGGGGTGGGGGGGCTGCTATGGCAGGATCCTACTGAGGTGGATCAGTTGATCAAGGACTTTACATGGGATATTGAGAAACAGTCTGAACTGACCAATCAAGGAAACAATGCATCTTTTGTCCGACTGAAGAAAATAACAGTGGAATATCTTGTGACTGTGAAGCCTGAGGTCACGCTTTTGCATCTTCTATCTGGGGCGAGCGGAGTCACTTGGAAAGAAGACTGCAGCCTTGACCCACTCCAACGTTACGAGTTTATCTTTTGATATCATGTGACGTGGCATATGGACAGAAAAGCTAATGAGGTATCGTATCACACACTTCATACTAAATGTGTCCCTTAAACTGTACTGAACCGAGCGTCAGCGATGAGGTCGTTTCCGATCCTGCCGCCAGCACTAATACGAGTGTCACGTTCTTTTATTACTGCAAGTTTCCCTTCCTCTCAGGAACTCCAAACCTGCCAAGACTATTATATGAAGCGGAAAAGCAGGTCAAAGAGGGTGAATGCTCACACCTAATTAAAGCGTCAAACAACACAGCTCCATCACTGAGAAAGCACACCGACAAGTCAAGCAGAATATGCTCAGGCTCTGAAAGCGTGCAAGCAAATAGACTCACCTATATGTCTCTGGAGGTGAGACTGACATTACAAGCGGTTGACAAATGCCATTAAAGTTCCGGCTTTGATAACCCAGGGAAATACATGTTCCAATTCACTTTGGACAAAGTACCTCTGCACCCAGCTATGAGCATCCGAGAGAATTTTTAAGGGAGTTTGGCAAAGCTTTACAACATTTCAGAGCCCACAACATGTAATCAAATAATAATGATCGTCATATCAGATCATATCTCTCAGCTCTGGGCTGGTTACGTAAGTTAGATTGAAACTCACAAGTTATTTTTAGCTGGTGAATGCTTCCTTCTGGAGTCTGAGTCTGACCTCATACTGATATTCATAGAGGGTGAGGCTCATCTTCCCTCCAATCTAATGCTTTTCTGCTTTCTCACTGAGTGAGAGGGCAGGGGGTGTGTGCTCTGGGGCCAGGGGAAGATTGCAGGGTGGTCCAGTTTGGGTAGGTACTGTTTAAATTATGAAGGAAAAGCCCCAAGGGATAGTTTCCTTCCATACATCTATTAGCTCCATCAATTATTCCAGGACTGGTGCCAGTTCACAGAGCCATTTTTTGGGAGGGGGGGGACATTTTGGCCTAACTTTAAAATGGTCTCCAAATAGTGTCTCCATAGAGATGGATGACATGATGCCAGCTGACTCTTAGAAGTTCATACACAACATGAGAAAGTCTTCTCTTTGTGTAATGGTGAATCTGAGGCATCCCTCTATCAGGAAACACATTACGTTAAGTAAGAACGGGGTAGTGTTCTACTCTGTGTGCCATTTTAAATAGCCCCCTTCTCTAGTCTGTTAAATGTAGAGTTATGAATAGAAGGCTTGTCAAGTGGACACTGAAAGAAAAGGATCAGCAGGTGGCCTGTCAAACAAAAGGTGAGAGTGCACATTCTTATACACATATTAGAACCCACTGACACATCACCAGAGACTGAGTCTTATTCTTGCAGGCCATATCTGATACACAGCAAGGCCCAAAACTCTTCTGTCAGGCCAACAGCTATTCCAACTAGTTTAGCAGCAATGTATGTGTGTGCGTGTGCATGTAACACTCAGGGAAGTCTGAAGAACTCACAATACACCGTATTCAAAGCAGAAAATCCTTGATTTCTTTTCCCTCACCTGTCCAGGGCCATGCTTGTTGGCATACTTCGGGCAAATCCACGGATGCCCGTCTGTCTGAAGTAGGGAACGCAGGAGAGGTTGGCAGCCATTACCGCCAGCGAGTCAGACGGGTTGACAAAGAATCCATTCTGACCCAGTATCATGTACCGGTCCTGCCAAGGCACAGAACATCACTCAGTGGCTACGTACCTTGGGGCTTATGTCTTTAAAACTACTGTGATACGTGCAAATCCTTGGGAGCAAAATAGTGCCTGTAAGCTGAGCTAGAAATAGTACGCTGAGACGGCTGTAGAGTCGAACTTCATCTCGCTACACGCTTTTGTTCCTCAGTAAAAAAAATGTTCCCTATAGCTTTCTTTAAACCATTTCAGATTTGCTATGGTTTTGAAATGCTGGGCGCAGTTTGTAAACAGGAAGTGATCTTAATGTGTATGTTTTCTACCTTTAATTAAATTTGTTTTTTTTACCCCATCTGCATCAAATGCCGCTCCAAAGCCATACTCTCCCCCTTTCATAGACTCCACCAGTGTGACAGCATAAGCAGGGTTGGGGTTGGGGTGCTGACCCCCAAAATCCTCCAGAGGAACACAGTTTACGGCAGAGTTTGCAGGAGCCCCGAGTTCATCACACAGAATCCTTCTCACGTAAGGTCCCATTACTGTGGTAACAAATGAGACTGAGGTTCATACCAAAAAACAGGCACTGTTTTTATACAAGAGTTATAAAGTTAGTAGCACTTCAAAAAGGTGCACAAAGACAAATTTATTGAAGAGTGCACTCCATTCAAACATTTTTTGAGTCCTGAAAAATCAGTGCCATTCGCTCAGTGGATTGGCCAATTATTATGTATTTGTTGTATCTGTATATTAATATGTATTGTTATACATGTATAATATACAATATATAACAATATATACGTAATATACAGTATACATATTCCATGTGAAACAACAGTATTAATGGTGTTAATAAATGCAGTGTTCTAAAAAGGGCTTTACCTCCATTCATAGCATCAATTCGGATTTTAAGTTGATCTGGACCAGTCAAAAGACTCTTGATGGCACCAAAGTCGAAAATGCCACGCAGCATGTTGAGATACACTTCCACTGAATCCACAATCTCAACTGGAAACAGAGCAAAACCATTCCATCCACAATATCAGTCTGTATCTGTTATATTCATAATCTGATGCACTTATTCCAATGATTATATTGTAAAAAATCTATTTTACCCATTTGTTGCTGCTTTTCCAGTCGCCAGACAAGAAGTGAGAATTTTATTTTATGCTTTTGTGCGTTCATTTGAGCATTGGCAGTCTGTGTAAGTGAATAATGCATACCTCTGAATGGTTTGAACTTATTCTCCAGGTCGAACTCTTGGCGGCCCAGACGGGATAAGTCAATGCGCAGATCAGGGCATATGGCATACTCCTCGAGAGTTCGGCTAACCTGATGGATCCTCTCCATCACTGTGTCTGGAGATGGGCCTATAGACAACAGGATATTTGGACATTCGCACTATGTGTATCTGTTGAACTGGGCTGAGAAATATAGTAGAATTCTTTGGAAGTTTAGCTATCTGCACCTCATTTGTGTTTGACAGTCTCCAGTAACTGGTAACACTGTCTCACTATAGGGATATTCTAAGATGCTGACACAGAGAGTGGAATAATCCAGCAGGAATGAACACAGCTGCTCTCAATGGCATGTAACCCACCCACTCAACAGCCATGACAAGCAATAAACACTGAGCAACAATGGTTTTATAGGCATTCATTAACCATGTGAAATAACAATAGTAATGATAATAAAATAATAATAATAATTACATTTTTTTTACATATATTAGGTTAAATAGAAGAAAGAGACTGCAGCACATATCTCGCAGAAAACAATATTAACAAATTACATAATAAAAAACAGGGGTTCCTGACAGGACGTCCAATAAGACTATATACCTGTGTCTATAGTGTGTTAGCCAATGGTTGCCTATGACAGCATATACCGAATCACACTCGAAAAGAATGCCCAACGTCTTTGCCAAAGACGAGAAAAAAATGTACTATTTTTTCACGTAAAATACATTTCAGAATGCATGAGCAGTCTCTGAGCACTCTCAGAGTTCTCACCTCCATTTGCAATGTTGAATTTAATCCCAAAGTCTCCTCCAGGGCCACCGGGATTGTGACTAGCTGTGAGTATAATACCCCCGATGGCTTTGATCTTTCTGATGATGCATGAGACAGCTGGTGTAGAAAGGATACCGTTATGTCCTATGACCAGACGTCCAATCTGTCAGACAAAACAAATATTAGTTTGAAACCTGAAAACAGCTGCCAGCGCACCCACATACATAACTGTTAATTGCTTTTAGCACAGAGGAAAATGTTAAGACAAAACAGTACTTGAAAAGTAATGATACAACAGATTTCACTGAGATATAATTAAAATCGCAACGTTTCACCCAATTTCTTCAAACGTCATTCACTGGTGTTTGGGAATTCAAAATAATGATTAACTACTTCATATCATCAGTGATGGACAGACTGCTGGAGGGGATATCGTGAAAAATTCAAAGTTTTCGGTGCTTGCAGAAGTACTCGTTTTGTGTTCGTCTGATTTTTGTTGATGATTGTTCTTCACTTAATGTTCAGTACTGTTCAGTAATGTTTCTCTGGTCAGCCCTGGATGTGAAGAGTCCAGTACAGAGGAGGCTGTGAGCTGGCCACAGCTGTGAGCTTGATCCTTGTGACTCTGGCTTTGCAGAGGTTATCATAGCACACATAGCTGGACGTGAGGTAAAGCTGTAAAACCTACACCCTTCACAGGCGCCAGCCACAGCTACTGGTGCATACCAGTGGGACAAGAGCATTCCCCTAAATCCATGTACTGATGAGTCACTTTGTGTCTTTGGGTCGCGACATTTCAGCCATCATCGGCGAGGCTTCTCGCTCAAGTTTGTTTTGCGATATCATTAATTGTAGGGCTAGATCTTGTTGTTCTGACTGCTACGGATTTGAATAATGCTGAACATGTCTATCAACAAGGCTGTTTGTGTTTGAACTGGCAAAGCTTACACTCAGTAAGAGTGTTTTCTATCAAAGCACAGACCAGCGCGCCCTTATAAGGTGCTGGTTCTGGATTCACACTGTGAGGGAACTGACGCTATTAAGAATGCACTCTCTTTTAGTGTTTATGAAAGCATGGTGTATACATGTGTGTGTAAGACTGTGGAAACCACAGGGAGGGAGAGAGAGAGAGAGAGAGAGAGAGAGAGAGAGAGAGAGAGAGTGAGTGAGTGTGAGTGAGTGAGTGAGAGAGAGAGAGAGAGAGAGAGAGAGAGTGAGTGAGTGTGAGTGAGTGTGAGTGAGTGAGTGAGTGAGTGAGTGAGAGAGAGAGAGAGAGAGAGAGAGAGAGAGAGAAAAGAGAAACAGTTTGACATACAAGCACTGATGTGTCACTTCATCATTCTTAACAGTCACATTTTCAAAATAAACAAATCATTAAAACGACATACACAGGAACAATTACATAAGATGGGTGTGGTCTATTCCCCATCAAAACACACCAAAAATATGAAAACTTATGTTCCTCTACGTCATTAGGGGGGTTTTGACGCAGTTATCATTGGAACGTTATCAAAATTAAACATATAGCAGCCACAAATTCGATTCCTGCTTGGCAGAAGCATTCCAATAAAAATAAAAATGAGTTTTCCACTCTTTGGAGTTAAGCAGTGACCTTGGTTTGGTGTAAGTGTTGAAATGCTGATTGGACCAGGGCCATTATTATGCTGGGTTTCCCCTCCAAGCCTGTAGCTTAATGAAAAGAGGTTAACCAGAGGGAAACGATGCGTGGGCAGGAAAGGGGTGGAGGAGGGATGGCACTACAGATAAGACACAAACTCTTTTGGCAGGACCAGCAAAAAAAAATATATATATATACATATATATATGCTGCTCTCTCCCATAGCTGCTTCCTCTCTTAAATGTCTGATGATATGCTGTTTGTCATCTTGACATTAAAATGCATATTTAAGTTCCTCTCTGTTTTCATTCCACAAATTTCTCCCTCCACTCTGTCTTAATGCCAAATATAGTTAAACGTCTTTTGAAAGGTCCTTTCCAAGGTGCACATTTGAGATTTGAGTACATTTGAGTACACAGTTGTCTGTATATGAATCTATACACTGTTGGATGTGAGCTCTAAGCCAAATATCAGTACTGAGTTTTAACAGTTCTGCACACAGTTATGGGAAATGCAATTGTTTCAAAACAATACCCACATATTAGATAGATTTGATGACGATGCTAATCAGAATGTGAAACATGCTGCTATACCAAGGATGGTGATTAGCACATAGCGGTAGCAGTTAAATTTCAAATGATCTGCCTTTTACGTACAGTTTTCTTCACTACAATATGTGACTGATTGAATAAACCAACGAAATTCACTAATAGAACCAGTTTGACCTGCCTCGTCTGACACTAACGTCTATTAATTACCAAAAGCAGTTTACCCCATTGGCTGCTGACATTTGCACGATAACTTCTATTGCGTTTCGGCTGAAGTATCGTCCGTCACTGCCCACCACCATAGTGCATCCTTGGCGGTCCCGCAGGTCGATGGAGGATAGAACACTCTGAATGTAATTTTGAAGGTAATTCTTTTTACTCTCGAATATCACAGTCTTCTTCCGCAACCCATTTGTCCCGGGTCTCTGGTCATCGAATGGGGTTGTTTGGATTGTTAAAACGGGAATAGGGGTTGTCTCCATGATCCTCTGAACCTTCAGGCACGTTTACGATACTTCTAGAAAACGTATAAGTGAGTCAACAAGCGGTAAAGTGCAAACTGAGGATATATATTACAACTCGAACACCCAGAAAGTACCGAAATGAAAAGGAAATTTAACTTCTCTTGGCCGCTGTATGAGCAGACCCAGAACAAACTAGGGTGCGCCAGCTGCGCCTTTGAGCCTCTCAGAAACGAAGTGATGGTAGAGTTGCTGTCCCGTGACGGTAGAGTTAGGACTTGCTCTTGACAACTAATGTCCCATTAAAATACAAAGGTTTTCGTCACAAATTTTGAACAACACTGCAGGTTAAGTGAATGATGAGGAAAATGTCAGCGATGCGCAGTATTCCGCTCAGCACCCTCGTTTCCAAATAAGCGTGTATAGGGACAACAGCTTGCCAAAAAATCAGGGAGGGCTAAAAACCCCTACAATCAGCTGCGCCACCAGCCAAAAATAGCCCATGATGGGCAGCGGAGAATAGATTCGGTTCAACAGAGTAACCGGACGCCTTCTCTCTCTATGCGCATTTGTTCGACCACTCAAACAATATCGATGTGTGGTCGCGTGCCGCACTGCATAGCATTGTTCACCTGTTGATCGGCGTTGACATAGCCTAATTGTGGATAAAAAGAGCGCGCTGGTTGACGCACTGGTAAAGTAATGGACCTTTTGCAAATTAAAGTACGTCAACGAGAGAAGTTATTATAAAGTCACTCCTGTCTAAATTGAAAACATATCTTAATTGTCTATTTTAACTGTTCGTAAATGGTCTAATTGGGCAATGAACTGGGGAACTGAATCTGAATTCTAACCAACACAACTAATGCAGGAAATACGGACAGACTTATAGGATGTTTAAGTATTTTAGCACTAGAAAACAGAACAATAAATTACAAGCTGACCTGTGTCATTTGAAACAGGGCCGTGCTCTTAGCTAGTCATTAAACTGAAAAGCTGAAATATGTAGGAATCTAGAATAATTTGCGCCAAATAACTACAGTTCACATGAGTCGCAAATAATTATTTTTTAACTGACACAACCCTCAAGTGTAAACTGTCCTAAAAGTCGTTTTTTATTGGGATTTCTTTACTTTGTGCTCCCCCTAGTGGACATTCCCCACAACTGTTTGGCTCTGCGTCGGGAAAGAAGTGCACAGTTTCTTACAGGCTTTTTTTAAAATATGGATTTTGAGCTGCTTGATGCATGTTGGATGATACACAACTATGAGAAAATGACGAAAGGACAAAAATGGTAGGAATTGTTCAATCGCTCGACATGTTCGGAGGCAGAGGCCGATAACAGCACCTAAGTGCATTCTGCCAGGCGTTTCAGAAGGCTTTAGGCGCGTTATTGAAAACTCGGAGGGTGTGGAAACTGTACTCAATGCGCACATCACGAGCGCGTGATCTGACTGTCCAACTTTGGCTTTCTTGTTCTGTTCAGCCTGCACCTACTCCCGCTTTAGCTCCAGTCTTGAAAAATAATTTAAGGTTTACCTGTGTCGTAGAGAAACAGTTTAAGGTTACTCTGAGCGAAATTTATTTACAAAATGGATTGCTTATAGTCCGAATAGTGTAAGTCTAAGAAAAATAAAGACTAAGGAAGAAAAAATTAAAAGGCTGTGACGCACCGTTACATGGAGGTAAGATCCAAGAGTTAAGTACGGCCAACCTTTATCAAGTTCAAAATCACATACTACTACTACTACTACTACTAATAATAATAACGAAGATTTTGATCATTTAAGCAGTGCGTATATAGGCCTGCTGTATCGAGAAGCGTGCTTTTGATACTGAAGGTTATGGTGAACACAGATGAAGACATCGGCACTTAGGCCTATACTGATTAAGAAAAGTATACGTATCCAAAACTGCATAAACTTGACTGTCACCGTTTATTATCAACATGAAATTCCAGTAAGACTTAACAAAGGTAGTGTTTTGGTTCAACATATATATTAATATTTATGTATTTACATTCCCATTATTATATAAGAGCAATTTATTTTCTTACAATAGACACATAACACGCAGTTTAAATGTAGTGTCACATAACACTGAACGAGCACGAAAAAATAAAAAATGGCATCTGTTTAGTATAAACACCAAGAATTTTTTAGTCCATGCAATGGCATACAGTAAATTTTCAGTGAAGTTCAGCAACGTGGGTGCGCCATTTGAAGACTCTCGGGCAGCGGCAAGGCCTTCAGCAAAGACGCTGCACCAAATGGTGTAGCTGCAACAGGTAGTACAGCTGGTATCACACAAGACGTGGCCCTTGGGAAGAAATGGCTATACCCAACTGAAGTTTGGTGGTCAAAGTTTTTGTTTAAGTTAGAGGTAGATTTGCTCATAATACTGTCTATACTGAAGGAACACTTCGGCGTCTCGCGCTCTGGCCTTTGTTCGGCTGGCGCAACGAACGACTGTCCGGGCAATTCTTTGGACTCGAGGACTTTCACACCGCAAATGTTTTGATATGAAAAGTAAGCGGGTGGTACACTGATGGCCTCCTGGACTGGCGTATATCCAATACGGCTGATCTGCGACGTCACTTGACCCGGAACACAGTAAGGTTGCCCATAGGGACGGTAACAGCTGAAATTTGGGTACAGCACGAGTCCGTCCTTTACAAATTCTGGTTGGCTTCTTTTAAACCTCTTTCTTCTTCGAAGGAAACTGCCGTTATCGAACATATCTTCGGAAGCCGGGTCAAGAGACCAATAGTTTCCTTTGCCTGGATTGCCAGGTTCTCTTGGTATCTTAATGAAACAGTCATTAAGTGATAAGTTATGCCTGATGGAGTTTTGCCATGCCGGAAACTTCTCCTTGTAATAAGGGAATTTGTTGCTAATGAAGTCGCAGATGCCGCTCAAGGTCAGTTTCTTCATTGGGCTCTGTAGTATGGCCATGGTGATCAGTGCGATGTAAGAGTATGGAGGTTTGACCGTGCCGTTCTGCTGTCTGGTAGCTGAAGGTACTTCTGCACAAAAACTGTTCTCGCTCTCTCCGGAGGAGTCGAACTCAGAGCCATCCAGTTCTGCACTGGATTCAGCAGACGAACCCATCTCGACTCGTTCTCGACATGATATGAAATAGTTTGAGTTTTGGTGGTCTGAGGAGTCACCTCCGACGATGTCTATCTCATCCTCCTCTGGAGAAACGGCGGCTTGCTGGGTTACTTCGTATTCCCCGGACAGGGTCATGGTTTGTGACCCCAAATCTAACTGATTCAAAGTAGCAATTCAGTCTAAAATTAACGTTATCTGTTTCTTAAGGCGTGATCAGATGAAACTGGCGAATACTGTGTTTCGGATTCCAGATCTTATAGATTTCTGGCCGTCTGCCGGGTCATGAGTGAGTAAGAGCTATTTATGAGGGGTGGGTCCGCACACCCTGCTACGGCCCACCGACGGACAGACCTATCAGAGCACCGTGTCACCACGGGGAAGCGAGACAGTCATGCAGGTGGGGGAAATACCTCATGTAAGACCCATCTGTAAATGCTAATCGTTCCATCGTACCGATATCCAAGTTCATCCGTTAATTACTTACATATTATGTGATAGCGTATGGATGTTGAGAGTACAGGTGTGATAATTACAAAAGTGTGAAGTGCATCATTTTGGTATTGAGACCAACACGCATTAAGTTTAATTATTTCGCTTTTTGACTCTTGAAATGATATAGTCAGTTATGTTTCAGACGAATATTGGGTATCCTATTATTTTTTTTCTGCTGTGGGCCATAAAATAGAACTTGTTGGATATCATATGGGCGGCCAGTTAGAACTGGGTTACGGGTTCGGAGAAGCTGATGAAAACAAAAATGAAATGCAGCTGCTTGCAATTTTACATTTATTTTTCTTACAGTAATTGTTTAAGCAGACACACCTCAGTCGTTTTCAATTTTAGAAATTCAGAAGCACAGTAGCCCGGTTGGAGCTGGGATGCTACGGTGAGTTTTCACACCACGCCTAACCTCCGAATTATAACACACAGCTTTTCTGCGGGACCCCCTGGGTTTCGTTTAGTTTGCCACCTCAAGATACCCGTAGGTGGTGTGACCATGAAAATGGCCGTGGCAGGACTCCCCGCCTAGATTGAAGAATAGGTGCTTAGAGCCAAGTAAACGATGCTATCAACATCAGAATCAAGTAGGAAACGGCTCAGCTGAATCGCGAGCTTATGACTACGGGGCATGTAGAGTGTTTTATTAGGGGGGCATGAATTGCCATAGCAATCCTCAAAGCAAACCCTCTTGTGCGCGGATATGTGCTAAAACTGTTAACATTGATCTAAATTGCAAATGAAAGAGTCGGAACACCCCACCTACTTCCACACCTGTGGAAGTTCTCCGGCAGAGAATGGGAATTTACAAGCCTAGTCAGACTGTTTGAAAAAAAAAAACAACAACAACTCAACATTGTCTACTCGGAACTAATTCACGTCAATAAATGTGACCAGAACAGAGTCATTGTGGCGCATCCAAACAAGCTTTTAATTATTTTTTTTTTGCACGATTTTGAAGAACACCCACGCGCTTTGGGAAAAAGATGTCTTAAATAAATGGGGAAAAGAATGGATTAAGTGAATGTGCCTCGTGTTCTGATATAGTTTATTGCGGATAGTCCGGGTTGCCACAGAATTTAGTCTATTGATCGGACGTTTATTAAAATCTATGAAATAGGACAAAAAACAATGACCAACCTAAAGCATAGGCCTAAAGATCTTGTGAAATTTCGTAAAGTAAATTATGAATGTCCAATTGTCGCCACTTTAAGATGAAAATAACGTCACAATGTTCACTTTATTAAGGCATTTTTAATTATTGAACTTTTAATTGTGAAATGCTAAACCGTTGTGTATAATAAAATGAAGATGTACATTTCCACAATCAATTGAAATCAATTTATTTAAATAGTTTACGAACATGAAAACGGTTATTTGATAGCCTTCCTGAAAAATGTTTTATGGAACGAATCCAAATAAGATGTTGACAGTGTTTAATTTCATCTTGGATTTGTACAAAAATCAACTTTTCCAATTTAAGGCCACAGTCCAGTTCTCGTCTCATGTCAACGGTGAGGATTCATCCAAACAAAGCAGGTCTTGCACTAAATGAAATTAGTTTACTACAGTTTAACTCTTTAAATTAAAAACAAGTCTAAACCAGTGAGTGGGGCTGAGGTATCTGTATACAATCATGTGGGAAAATACTAACTCCAGATTCATTCTGACACGACAACTTTTCAGTTTTAAAACAGGAGCTCAACGCCACATGTTCATCTGCTATGTAACGTCTTCACCGTCTGCTCGGAGTGCCTGCCAGTAAACGTAAGACTGGAGCGTACAACATCAACTGGACCAACTGGTCACATACACTTGTCACTCACAGTAAGACTCCTAGTCATGGATAAATCCCCAAAGATTGTATTATGCAGACCTGAGCCTGAGACACTAATCGGGTCACCTCTACTTCTCTCCACCTTCTCCATTTGAGACCGTAGCGATAAATTCTTTTCTCAGTATGTCCTCATCCAAGTTTCTTCCTGTTATGGACAGAAGAAAAGATACATATTGCATATGCCCACCATAACAATCCATTAACGGCCTATATTGCTAAGCACTTTTATTATGGAAAATCTATGTTATGATTAACTGGTTTCTCCTGGATGTCATACTCCAGAGCTGATAAGACATCAAGCACAGGTACAGGGATGGAGCAGGAAAACGCAGCGTCCTCACCGATGAAGACCAGACGGTTGACTCTGGGCTCTCCGTCAACCCAGGTCTCTGGAGTCTCATCCAGCTCATAGAGTTCATGAACCCCCTGCAAAATCATCCTCCTCAGTTTGCCCTGGACGCACAATATCCCCTGTGGACAAAACACAAAGCAAAGAATCTGTAGGGTGCAACATTTAAAAAAAAAAAAAATAGAATGTGTTCACTCAATGGTAGACTACCACAAAACAGCACGGCTATGTTAAATAATGTTAATCCAAAAGCATTAAAAATGAATTCAAATGATTCTGTAACAAGGATTTATATATGTATTTTTGGTTTGAAAAGCCTCACCTTTAAACGTATAACATGCATTGCGAGTCCTGCTTTGTTCTTGAAGGTCTTCTCCCATAAAAGGTTCTAGGGATGAATATGTTTTTTATATATTATTTCATTTTATAAAGAAGAATAAAATAACCTACCAACACAGTGGATTTGTTTAAAGTGGATAGAAATCTATGTTAAATCAATAAAAGAAGAAATGTTAATGTAAATTTGAGACCAATACATTACCTGAATAAAATCATTTAAGCGATCCTCTGAAATACTTCCAGGCACTTCAAATGTTACAGTCAGTATGCTCTAAAAAAATCAGACCGTAAAAGACGCATGTTGTGACTAACAATTTACAAATAACAACAATAAAACAGCATTTGTTAGAGAAAGAGAATTACTTTGACTTACTTCAATGAGGTTTTTTTTACCTTAAAAGCAGTACAGAGTATGTTTTGTATATCTGATTTTAACCAGGCTGAACAAAATTAATGCTACATAGAAACAACCTAAACTTCAACTGTCTGCGTTTAGCAAATTTTTCACAGTATCCACCAACATCCCCCCCAAAAAAAAAAAAATTCAAAGTAATTGTGAATAATAATATAATTGTTTGTCAAGTACAAAATGCAAAAGGGAGAGAGAAATTCTCAGTATGCACAACATCTCGCGCTGTGAATAGTCTCATCACAGAACGTGTTAAAGAACTTATTGTGTACCAGGTGTTTAATATTATTTTAACACTTTAAGCCCCACTATTCCTGTTCACTGTCTGTTCTCGCCAGTTTCCCCAGGCACTGGAGGGGCACTTTGCAGATATTTAAAGTATTGTGTACCAGCGTTAAGGTTACACACTTCCTTTTTCTTCCTTTGGTATAACAACAGAAAACAGGAGGAGAGGGGGGGCTCTCATTTACATGAAAAGAGTAAGTGGGGTTTGAACTGTGCAAGGGGTAGGGGAAGGGGGCGGACGGCAGGTATGCGGGAAAGAGGAACCAGCTAACACTGGTGATAAGGTCTGATGAGAACGGCGGTGACTGACTGCAATCAATAACTTTGATGTCATTGATAAATGTTAGATATAAACACATCAGGGTTCTTTTTTTTTTTTTTGGTATCTTGAAAGCTTTTGAGTGTGTTGCTATTTTGATGGTAAATGCTGAACACGTTTAAAAATGCAAAAAGTTAGCGTTTCATTGGAGATTGGTTTAAGATAAGATGATTACCTTATCCAGATGTGGTTGGGTCGATTTTACAAGTTTTAGCTTCTCTGCTAGTCTGTGGGATTAAAAACAGAATTATTAAAAAGCAGAATTATCAGTGATGCTTCGCAATCAGTACAGAAGCAAAACAGACAATTAATGTAAATGTAAATCTCTGTGATTGCACACACACACACACACACTGAACAGTGAGCGGTGAATTTGTCCTCTGCATTTAACCCATTCAACACACCGGTGGTGAATGCACACACACCAGATGTAGGAGCAGTGGGCAGCATTAAAAATTGTTCAACACCCAGACTTGTGCATTTATATATATATTTTGTCAAAAAAAACCCAAAAACCTAAAAAAAAGAAAAAGAAAAGACCATCCTCGTCCTCAGATACACATTATTTTAACCAGAGAAGTGAAGAATATGCATTAGAAGTGAGATGGAAGTATAATTGGGGGGGATCCTCCACAACAGTCACGCAAGATCAGGCCAGCACCCCCGTGATGCCAAATAACACACTCCCGTTCTAAACCCACAGATGTACAGACTTTTCTCAAACTTTCAAAAACAAAACAAAACAAAACAAAACAAAAAAAAACAGGGCTTAACTCAGAGTCTTAATTTAAGTCAGCATAGTGTGTTCTAAAGTTAGTTCTCTGGGGG